>NC_091635.1:59512825-59813685 GCF_027580195.1 Bos mutus | reverse complement strand
TGTATGCAGGTCAGGAAGCAACAGGTAGAACTGGACATGGAACAACAGACTGGTTCTAGGAATAGAAGTACATCAATAGATGTACTCCTCTAGGAAAAGGAGTACATCAAGGCTGTGTATTGTCACCCTGCTTATTTAATTTATATTTAGAGTACATCATGAGAAGCACTGGGCTGGAAGAAACACAAGCTGGAATCAAGATTTCAGGGAGAAATATCAATACCTCAGCTATGCAGATGACACCACCCTTATGGCAGAAAATGAAGAGGAACTAAAACGCCTTTTGATGAAAGTGAAAGTAGAGAGTGAAAAAGTTGGCTTAAAGCTCAACATTCAGAAAACGAAGATCATGGCATCTGGTGCCATCACTTCATGAGAAATAAATGGGTAAACAGTGGAAAGAGTGTCAGACTTTATTTTTCTGGGCTCCAAAATCACTGCAGATGGTGACTGCAGCCATGAAATTAAAAGACACTCCTTGGAAGGAAAGTTATGACCAACCTAGATAGCATATTCAAAAGCAGAGACATTACTTTGCCAACAAGTCTCCGTCTAGTCAAGGCTATGGTTTTTCCAGTGGTCATGTATGGATGTGAGGGTTGGACTATGAAGAAAGCTGAGTGCCAAAGAATTGCTGCTTTTGAACTGTGGTGTTGGAGAAGACTCTTGAGAGTCCCTTGGACTGCAAGTAGATCCAACCAGTTCATCCTAAAGGAGACCAGTCCTGGGTGTTCATTGAAAGGACTGATGCTGAGGCTGAAACTCCAATACTTTGGCCACCTCATGCGAAGAGTTGACTCATTGGAAAAGTGATGCTGGGAAGGATTGGGGCAGGAGGAGAAGAGGACAACAGAGGATGAGATGGCTGGATGGCATCACTGACTAGATGCACATGAGTTTGGGTGAACTGCAGGAGTTGGTGAAGGACAGGGAGGCCTGGTATGCTGCAATTCATGGGGTTGCAAAGAGTTGGACATGACTGAGTGAATGAACTGAACTGAACTGATTTAACTTGCTTCCAATTCTTTGCAAAATGGAGGAATGTAAGTAGAGAGCTAGTTCGCAAGGAAAAAGAAAAACAAACAAACAAAAAAAAACCCTGCACTTTCTCAATGGCATTGTGACAATCAGAGAAAGATTCTTTTTTACAGTTTAATGAGAAATTTCTTTCAGGGATTTAAAATTTTACCTGTTTGGTATGATTCCTAATACCTATAAACCATGTCCTGCTTTTCATTTTGAAGCAAAAATAATGAATTGGATAAAGTAGGTAGAACTGGGCATGTGTTTCTATCACATTCATAGAATCTGAATTGTACGTTATTGCTAAATTAACTAATATACTGCAGATGTGATTATTCAAATTGGCTTATTATTATTTCACTGTATATGCTGATTGGTCTGTTTGTTACTATGTACTGCTTTTGATCACCTTGATATTTAAAAAAAAATTTAAATGGTGATTAAAAGATATTTGAAATATTTTGCAAAGACTTTCTTAAGTAGCCTAACTGATATTAAGCAAAGCAATGGCACCCCACTCCAGTACTCTTGCCTGGAGAATCCCATGGATGGAGGAGCCTGGTGGGCTGTAGTCCATGGGGTCGCTAAGAGTCAGACACAACTGAGCGACTTCACTTTCACTTTTCACTTTTATGCACTGGAGAAGGAAATGGCAACCCACTCCAGTGTTCTTGCCTGGAGAATCCCAGGGACGGGGGAGCCTGGTGAGCTGCAGTCTATGGGGTCACACAGAGTCAGACATGACTGAAGCAACTTAGCAGCAGCAGCAAAATTAACTCATAAAATCTGTATCATGTAGAATAATCTACAAAACAAAAGTCTACTAGATTAAGAATGCAGTTATTAGTGTCATCTAAGGGTCCCTTTAGATCTTTCATTATTATTTTGCAATATATGCTTAAGGTGAATAATAAGAGAAGAAATATGTCAGCTCTGGAGGGTTTTGCAATGTTATGGAGGGACTTTTCTGATATTGGCTGTCACAATAAAATACACCCAATTCTAACTTTAATCTTTTTAATGTTAGGCTAAAAGTTCTAAGACATAACTCTAGTTTAAAACAGTAACTAGTCATCTAAAAGTAACCCAAAGTTTAGCAACAATATAAGCCAAAACTCGAATGCAAATGAGAGAGCTAATTCTTAGATGTGTTGCTAAGGAGTCCAGGGCCCTCGAGGAGGAGAAAGGGATATATACATATATGTATATATATATATATTTTTTTTCCCTACATTTCTTAGTCACATAAGACACTTTTTTCTTAAACTCTAAGTTGTTATGGCAACAATCTATTTTACCTAACACTAATTTTCTTTAAGCCCAGATCTAATGATTACACAACAAAACAACTCATCTTGCTCAAAGGGTATGTTTTTCCTTAAGCTCTGTACAAACAACTATATACCAATGATATATCTTGCTTAAGAATATATATTTCCTTAACAAAAATCTTCTATCTTTAGCTCCAGAAGCATCTCTCTCTTGGCTGCTTCCATACAGGGCCAGAGCTCTAAAAGCTAGTCCTTCTCATGGCTGTGCCTCCAAACTATATGGATGGAAGCACTGCTAACAAGCATGAGGTTTCTAAGAACATAGGTTGGGAATCCCAATATTTGGCCACAGGAGAAGTACAGTGGGCTTTTTCTTTGATAGTGCTAGCTCTTCAGTTCAATCCCTCAGTTGTGTCTGACTTTTGTGGCCCCATGGACTGCAGAACGCCAGGCTTCCCTGTCCATCAACAACTTCCAGAGCTTACTCAAACTTGTGTCCATCAAGTCGGTGATGCTGTCCAAACATTTCATCCTCTGTCGTTCCCTCCTCCTCTCACCTTCAATCTTTACCAGCATCAGGGTCTTTTCCAATAAGTCAGTTCTGCACATCAGGTGGCCAAAGTATTGGAGTTTCAACTTCATAATCAGTCCTTCCAATGAATATTCAGGGCTGATTTCCTTGAGGATGGACTGGTTTGATTTCCTTGCAGTCCAAGGGACTCTCAAATGTCTTCTACAGCACCACATTTCAAAAGCATCAACTCTTCGGTGCTCGGCTTTCTTTATAGTCCAACTTTCACCTCCATACATGATTTCTGGAAAACCAATAGCTTTGTCTAGACAGACCTTTGTCAGCAAACTAATATCTCTTCTTTTAATATGCTGTCTAGGTTGGTCATAAATTTTCTTCCAAGGAGTAAGTATCTTTTAATTGTATGGTCTCAGTCACCATCTGCAGTGATTTTGGAGCCCCTCCCCCCGCCAAAAAAAGTACGTCACTGTTTCCATTGTTTCCTTATCTATTTGTCATGAAGTGATGGGACTGGAAGCCATGATATTAGTTTTCTGAATGTTGAGTTTTAAGCCAATTTTTTCACTCTCCACTTTCATTTTCATCAAAAGGTTGCTTAGTTCTTTTCCTCTTTCAGCCATAAGGGTGAAGAAGGAAATGACAACCCATTTCAGTATTCTTTCCTGGAGAATACTGTGGATGGAGTATACTGGTAGGCTGCTGTTCATAAGGTCTCACAGAGTTGGACACGACTGAAGTGACTTAGCATGCATGCACTGGAGAAAGAAATGGCAACCCACTAAGTATTCTTGCCTAGAGAATCCCAGGGATAAAGGAGCCTGGTGGGGTGCAGTCTATGGGGTCACACAGAGTCAGACACGACTGAAGTGACTTAGCAGCAGCAGCAGCCATAAGGGTGTTGTCATCTGCATAACTGAAGTTACTGATATTTCTCCTGGCAATCTTGATTCCAGCTTGTGATTCTTTCAGCCTGGCATTTCCCATAATGCATTCTGCATAGAGGTTAAATAACCAGGGTGACAATATACAGCCTTTATGAACTCCTTTCCCAATTTGGAACCAGTCTGTTGTTCCATGTCCAGTTCTAACTGTTGCTTCTTGACCTGCTTATAGATTTCTCAGGAGGCAGATCAGGTGATCTGGTATTCCCATCTCTTGAAGAATTTTCCAGTTTATTGTGATCCACATAGTCAAAGGCAATAAAGCAGAAGTAGATGTTTTTATGGAAATGTCTTGCTTTTTCAATTGTCCAATGGATGTTAGCAATTTGGTCTCTGGTTGCTCTACCTTTTCCAAATCCAGCTTGACCATCTGGAAGTTCATGGTTCATGAACTGCTGAAGCCTGGTTTGAAGAATTTTGATCATTATTTTGCTAGCGTATGAGATGAGTGCAATTGTGAAGTAGTTTGAACATTCTTTGGCATTGCCTTTCTTTGAGATTTGAATGAAAACTGACATTTTCTAGTCCTGTGGCCACTGCTGAGTTTTTCAAATTTTCTGTCATATTAAAGTGCAGCACTTTCATAACATCATCTTTCAGGATTTGAAATATCTCAACTGGAATTCCATCATCTCCAACAGCTTTGTCTGTAGTGATGCTTCATAAGGCCCACTTGATTTCATATTTCAAGATGTCTGGCTCTAGGTGAATGATCACACCTTTGTGGTTATCTGGGTCAGTAAGATCTTTTCTATATAGTTCTCTCTGTACTCTTGCCACCTCTTCTTAATCTCTTCTGCTTCTGTTAGGCCTATACTATTTCTGTTCTTTATTGTACCTATCTTTGCATGAAATACTCCCTTGATATCTCTACTTTTCTTGAAGAGATTTCTCATCTTTCCCATTCTATTGTTTTCCTCTCTTTCTTTGCACTGATTACTGGGAAAGGCTTTCTTATGTGCCATTCTTTGGAACTTTGTGTACAAATTGGTATATCTTTTCTTTTCTCCTTTACCTTTAACTTCTCTTCTTTTCTCAGATATTTTAAGGCCTCCTCAGATAAGGGTTTTTCATTTTTTTAAATTTATTTTTATTGTTGATTATCTTGATCACTGCCTCCTATAAATGTTTTAAATCTCCCTCCATAGTTCCTCGGGCACTCTATCAGAGTGAATCCCTTGAAACTATTTGTCACTTCCACTGTGTAATCATAAGAGATTTGATTTAGGTCATATCTGAATTGTCAAGTGGTTTTCCCTACTTTCTTTAATTTAAGCCTTAATTTTTCAATAAGGTGTTCATGGTCTGAGCCACAGTCAGCTCCTGGTCTTGTTTTTGCTGACTGTGTAGAGTTTCTCCATCTTCAGCTGCAAATAATATAATCAATCTGATTTTCGTGATGTCCATGTGTAGAGTCCTCTCCTGTGTTGTTGAAAGAAGGTGTTTGCTATGACCAGTGCATTCTCTTGACAAAACTCTATTAGCGTTTGCCCTGCTTCATTTTATACTCCAAGGCCAAATTTGCTTGTTACTCCAGGTATCTCTTGAATTCCTACTTTTGCATTCAATCCCCTATAATGAAAATGACATCTTTTGGGGGGTGTTATTTCCAGAAGGTCTTGTAGATCTTCATAGAACCGTTCAACTTCAGTTTGTTCATCACTACTGGTTGGGACATAGACATGCATTACTGTGGCATTGAATGGTTTGCCTTGGAAACTAACTTAGATCGTTCTGTCGTCTTTGAGATTGCATCCAAGCACTGCATTTCAAACTCTTTTGTTGACTATGATGGTTACTCCATTTCTTCTAGGGATTCTTTCCCACAGTAGTAGATATAATTGTCATCTGGGTTAATTTCACCCATTCCAGTCCATTCTAGCTCACTGATTCCTAAAATGTCAATGCTAATTCTTGCCATCTCCTGTTTGACCGCTACCAATTTACCTTGATTCATAGACCTAACATTCCAGATTCCTATGCAATACTGTTCTTTACAACATTGCACTTTACTTCCATCACAAGTCACATCTACAACTAGGTGTTATTTTTGCTTTGGCTCCATCTCTTAATTCTTTCTGCAATTATTTCTCCACTGTTCTCCAGTAGCATACTGGGCACCTACCAACCGGGGAGGTCATTTTTCAGTTTCCTATCTTTGTGACTTTTCATACTGTTTATGGGGTTCTCAAGACAAGAACAGCGGATCGGGTAAATCTCTCCAGTGGCTTCTGTCTCAACTCCCTATATTTTCTTTTGTGAAATCTGTGGAAATAAACTGGAAATATTGTGACTCTAGTAACTCTAGTAACAACTCTAGTAACTCAAGGACAAAAGTCACCTTTTCTTCACTGGTCAACCCTCTACCACCTCTTTTGCCATCACATAAACTGGAGTGGCAACACAGAGAAGAGCATCTTAGGTTTTGTTGTTGTTCATCCCTTTACAACTCGCCATTTCTACTGCAGTCAGAACAGGCATATGGAATATAGAATCTAATGCTTCTAGCTTGGGAAACATTCCAGCAAACCACTCTGTTCCACCTTGGGTGGCACTAGAGGAAAAGGGGAAATCAAGCCAAGTTCTTAATGGTGAGGAACTGGGAATCAATTTGGGATACCATCAGGTATACACTTGGAGCATCTCTGTTCTACCTCAATGGTAGAACAAGGAGGGCTGACAGGAACAATGAAGGGCCTGTGTCAGTAGGGGATAGGCTAAGTCTGACCAGAGAAATATAGCTTCAAAGGAAAGTCTATCTCCACGCTGATCTAGAGAAGGTAAGGTTGCCTCTGGTAGAAAAAAGGCACAGCTGTGGATGCCACTTTTTTCTCGCTTTCAGAAGGGAACTAACAGTTCCAGAACCACCCACTTTAAAATGCACTTTGAGAGACTGGGATAAGTTTGATTTCCAGAGCTTAACCTTACTTAGAGAAATGTAATGCTATCTTAGGACAGATGCTGACTCAAAAACTCAGTTTTGGAAAAAGCTAATGCCTGAGAGTTGGACTGTGAAGAAGGCTGAGCGCCGAAGAATTGATGCTTTTGAACTGTGGTGTTCGAGAAGACTCTTGAGAGTCCCTTGGACTGCAACGAGATCCAACCAGTGCATTCTGAAGGAGATCAGCCCTGGCATTTCTTTGGAAGGAATGATGCTAAAGCTGAAACTCCAGTACTTTGGCCACCTCATGTGAAAAGTTGACTCATTGGAAAAGACTCTGATGCTGGGAAGGGTTGGGGACAGGAGGAGAAGGGGACGACAGAGGATGAGATGGCTGGATGGCATTGCTGACTCGATGGACGCGAGTCTCAGTGAACTCCTGGAGCTGGTGATGGACAGGGAGTCCTGGCGTGCTGTGATTCATGGGGTTGCAAAGAGTCGGACACGACTGAGTGACTGATCTGATCTGATCTGATCTGATGAAGATTAATGATTTGGTAATAAATCAGCAGGAAAGAGGGAGGATGAAATATCTGTCCTTTCTCCTGGGAATCAGGCAGTCTCCACAACAGAGCCAGATTGGGGCTATAACACAGCTAAAGGAAGGTGGTATCAGAGCCACTTTGCCAGATGTATTCTTGAACGATTCAAGTGAGTGTGCACTAAGAGTTTAAACTATTCTAAGTTGAGTTTAGTTCAGTTCAGTCGTTCAGTCATGTCCGACTCTTTGTGACCCAATGAATCGCAGCACGCCAGGCCTACCTGTTCATCACCAACTCCCAGAGTTCACTGAGACTCACGTCCAGTGAGTCAGCATTGCCATCCAGCCATCTCATTCTCTGTCGTCCCCTTCTCCTTCTGCCCCCAATCACTCCCAGCATCAGAATTTTTCCAATGAGTCAACTCTTCGCATGAGGTGGCCAAAGTACTGGAGTTTCAGCTTTAGCATCTTTCCTTCCAAAGAAATCCCAGGGCTGATCTCCTTCAGAATGCACTGGTTGGATCTCCTTGCAGTCCAAGGGACTCTCAAGAGTCTTCTCCAACACCACAGTTCAAAAGCATCAGTTCTTCGGCGCTCAGCCTTCTTCACAGTCCAACTCTCACATCCATACATGACCACTGGAAAAACCATAGCCTTGACTAGACAGACCTTTGTTGGCAAAGTAATGTCTCTGCTTTTGAATATGCTATCTAGGTTGGTCATAGCTTTCCTTCCAAGGAGTAAGTGTCTTTTAATTTCATGGCTGCAGTCACCATCTGCAGTGATTTTGGAGCCCAAAAAAATAAAGTCTGCCACTGTTTCCACTGTTTCCACATCTATTTCTCATGAAGTGATGGGACCAGATGCCATGATCTTCGTTTTCTGAATGTTGAGCTTTAAGCCAACTTTTTCACTCTCCACTTTCACTGTCATCAAGAGGCTTTTTAGTTCCTCTTCACTTTCTGCCATAAGGGTGGTGTCATCTGCATATCTGAGGTTATTGGTAATTCTCCCGGCAATCTTGATTCCAGCTTGTGCTTCTTCCAGTCCAGCATTTCTCATGATGTACTCTGCATGTAAGTTAAATAAGCAGGTTGACAATACACAGCCTTGGCGTACTCTTTTTCCTATTTGGAACCAGTCTGTTGTTCCATGTCCAGTTCTAACTGTTGCTTCCTGACCTGCATACAGGTTTCTCAAGAGGGAGGTCAGGTGGTCTGGTATTCCCATCTATTTCAAAATTTTCCACAGTTTATTGTGATCCACACAGTCAAATGTTTTGGCATAGTCAATAAAGCAGAAATAGATGTTTTTCTGGAACTCTCTTGCTTTTTCCATGTTCCAGCATATGTTTGCAATTTGATCTCTGGTTTAACTGCCTTTTCTAAAACCAGCTTGGATATCAGGAAGTTCATGATTTCATGTATTGCTGAAGCCTGGCTTGGAGAATTTTGAGCATTACTTTACTAGCATGTGAGATGAGTGCAATTATGTGTAATTTGAGCATTCTTTGGCATTGCCTTTCTTTGGGATTGGAATGAAAACTGACCTTTTCCAGTCCTGTGGCCACTGCTGAGTTTTCCAAATTTGCTGGCATATTGAGTGCAACACTTTCCCAGCATCATCTTTCAGGATTTGAAATAGCTCAACTGGAATTCCTTCACCTCCATTAGCTTTGTTTGTAGTGATGCTTTCTAAGGCTCACTTGACTTCACATTCCAGAATATCTGGCTCTAGATGAGTGATCACACCATCGTGATTATCTGGGTTGTGCAGATCTTTTTTGTACAGTTCTTCTGTATATTCTTGCCACCTCTTCTTAATATCTTCTGCTTCTGTTAGGTCCGTACCATTTTTTTCCTTTATCGAGCCCATCTTTGCATGAAATGTTCCCTTGGTATCTCTAATTTTCTTGAAGAGATCTCTAGTCTTTCCCATTCTGTTGTTTTCTTCTATTTCTTTGCATTGATCACTGAGGAAGGCTTTCTTATCTCTTCTTGCTATTCTTTGGAACTCTGAATTCAGATGCTTATATCTTTCCTTTTCTCCTATGCTTTTCTAAGTTGGCTGACATAGAACAGAGACAGGAAGAAGTTCCTGATAAATTCCTGGATAGACTTTGGGAGGCTCTTCACGAGTTCACTAATGTTGATCCTGAAAGTGCACAGGGGAGGGAGGAATGATCTTACAAGATAGGCTTCTCACTCAGTTTGCTCCAGATATGTGCCATTAAGTTACTAAAACAGGTACATGGCAAAGTTATTCTTTAGACAACCTGTTGCAACTGGCTCAAGCAGTTTATTATGGCAGAGAATACAAGGAGGAAAACAGGAGACAGAAAAGAACCAGACAAAAGACAAGCCCCAGCAATGGCTGTTAGATCCGCTCTGAAACAGCCTGAAGAGAAAAATGCCCAGAGGAACCCAGGTGAACAAGAACAGACTTACTATTACAGTGGAAAGGAGGGATATCTCAAGCGAGATTGCACTTGGGCATCTAAACCACCCTCAACTCCATATCCAGTCTGCAAAGGACCACACTGGATAAAAGTCTGCCCGCAGAAGTATAGGTCCCAGGGGTCAGACTCTCAAGACAATCAGGACTAAAGATGCCCTGGGGTCCCCACACAAGCTCCCATCCTAATAACACCTGAGGAAACCTGGGTATTAATAGCTGTGTGTGGGGGTGGGGGGGTGGGGGGGTGGAGGGAATGAGTTAAATATCTGGGTCAGGAAGAACCCATTAAAAAAACTGTAATCATGGCATTTGATCCCAGTACTTCATGGCAAATAGAAGGGGAAAAATGGAAACAGTGACATATTTACTTTTCTTGGGTTCCATAATAACTGTAGATGATGACTGTAGACATGAAAGTCAAAGATGCTTGCTCCTTAGAAGGAAATCTATGACATACCTAAACAACATATTAAAAAACAGAGACATCACTTTGTCAATTTTATCAACCAGGATAAAGTTCCTTTATTAAACAGGAACGTTATCAAACAAGTTCCATGTAGTCAAAGCTATGTTTTTTTTTTTTTCAGTAGTTGTGTACGGATATGAGAGTCGAACCATAAAGAAGGCTGAGTGCCAAAGAATTTATACTTTCAAATTGTGGTACTGGAAAACACTCTCAAGAGTCTCTTGGACAGCAAGGAGATCAAACTAGTCAGTACTAAAGGGAACCAATCCCAAATGTTCATTGGAAGGGCTGGTGTTGAAGCTGAAGCTCCAATACTTTGGGCCACCTGATGTGAAGTGATGACTCATTGAAAAAGACGCTGATCTGGGGGAAAGACTGAAGGCCAAAAAAAAAAAGAAAAGTGAGGAGCAGAGAATGAGTTGGTTAGATAGCATCATGGACTCAATGAACCTAAATTTGAGCAAACTGAGAGATAGTTGAGGACAGAGGAGCCTGGTGTGCTACAGCCCATGGGATAATAATGAGTCAGACATGGCTTCCTAATGAATAATAAGAAACGATAGCTGGAAACATCTTTAGAAAGAGAAAAGAAACAGTCATCAAGGCCAAGAAGCATGGAGAGTCACAGGCAAAATAAACTCAAGGGGGAATATGCAGAGACATATAGTAATCAGGTTGACAAAAATTGAAGACAAAGAAAAAATACTAAAGGGATATAGCAACAAGTAACATACAATGCAATTCCAATAAAGTTGTCAGCTTATTCCTCAACAAAATATCTGCAGGGAAGAAGGTAGTGGAATGATATATTTAAAGAGATGAAAAGAAGAATAAAATTACAACCAAGAATAGTCTATCCAGGAAGTTTCTCATTCTGAATTGATGGAGAAATAAAAAAACTTCACAGACCAGAAAAAGCAGAATTCAGCACCACCAGATCAGCTTTTTGATAAGTACCAAAATCTGTTCTAGGTGCAAAAGAAAAGACCACAACTAGAAACAAGAAAATTATGATTGGAAAAGCTAACTGGTAAAGACAAACATACAGTAAATGTAGTAAATCATCTATGCAGAAATATGATATCCAAGCCAGTAATGGTGACAAGAGCAAGCAAATGCAGAATATTGAAAATGCATTTGAAATTAAAAAAAAAAAAAAACAGAAACTTAAAACAATCTTGTTTATATACAGATATATACAAATCCCATGGTAACTGTGAACAAAAAATCTACAATAGAAAAGTTCACAAAGTAGAAGGAATACAAACACAACAGTAAACTTAGACACCAAATCTAAAGGGAAGAGAGCAAAAGAGGAAGGGAATAAAAAAGACCTATAGAAACAATTTTTGTTTTTGTTGTTTAGTTGCCAAGTTGTGTCTGACTCTGCATGTTCCCATGTATTATAGTCTGCCAGGCTTCTCTTTCCATGGGATTTCCCAGGCAAGAATACTGGAGCAGGTAACAGTTTTCTTCTTAAAAAAAAAAAAAAAAAGACAAAATGGCAATTAGGACATACTTATCTATATTTACCTAATATGCAAATGGATTAAATACTCCAAGCAAAAGACATAAACTGGCTAAATGGATACAAAAACGAGATTCCCATGTATATGTTGTCTACAAGAGACCCATTTGAGATCTAGGAACACAAAGAAACTGAAAGTAAGGGGATGGAAAAAGGTATTCCATGCAAATGGAAATCAAAAGAGAAATGGAATGCTTATGTAGGAGAAAAGAGTCTTTAAAATAAAATCTGATAACAAGAGACAAAAGGGGGGATACTAGTGGTAAAGATCCTGTCACCCTTCTGTCCTCCTGCTGTCAATCTTTCCCAGCATCAGGATCTTTCCCAATGAGTCAGATTTTCGTGTTAAGTGGCCAAAATATTGAAGCTTTATCTTCAGCAACAATCCTTCCAATGCATATTAAGGGTTGATTTCCTTTAGGATTGACAGTTTTTACCTATTTGCAGTCCAAGGGACTCTCAAGAGTCTTCTCCAGCACCACAATTTGAAAGCATCAGTTCTTCAGCATTCAGCCTTCTTTATGGTTTAATTATCTCATCCTTGCATGACTACTGGAAAAACCATAGTTTTAACTATAAGGACATTTATCAGCAACAAGATGTATCTGTTTTTCAAGATGATTCTTAGATTTGTCATAGTTTTTCTTCCAAAGAGCAAGAAGAGTCTTTTAACTTCATGACTGCAGTCAACATCTGCAGTGAATTTGGATCCCCCAAATCTGTCACTATTTCCACTTTTCCCTCTTCAATTTGCCATGAAGTGATGGGACCAAATGCCATGATCTTAGGTTTTTTTTTTTTTTTTTTAATGCTTTTTCATTCTCCTCTTTCATCCTCATCAAGAGGCTTTTTACTTCTTCATTTTCTGCCATTAGAGTGGTATCATCTGCCTATCTGAGACTGTTGCTATTTCTCCCAGAAATCATGATCTGGCTTATGGTTCATCCAGAATGTGCATGATATACTGCACATATAATTTAAATAAAAAGGGTGACAATATACAGCCTTGTCGTACACCTTTCCTAGTTTTGAACCAGTCATTTGTTCCATATAAAGTTGTAACTGCCGCTTCAACCTGCATACAGGTTTCTCTGGAGATAGGTAATGTGTTCTGGTATTCCCATCACTTTAAGAACTTTCCACAGTTGATTGTGATCCACACAAAGACTTTAGCATAGTCAATGAAGCAGAAGTAGATCCGCCCCCCCCACCCCCACCCTGGAATTCCCTTGTTTTTCATATGAACCAACTAATGTCTTCAATTTGATCTCTGGTTTCTTTGCTTTTTCTAAACCCAGATTATATATCTGGAATTCCTTGGTTCATGTACTGCTGAAGCCCAGCTTGAAGGATTTTGAGCATAACATTAGAATGAAAAATGATTGCAATTGTCTGGTACTTTGAACATTCCTTGCCACTATCCTTCTTTGGGACTGGAATGAAAACTGACATTTTCTAGTCCTGTAGTCACTGAGTTTTCCAAATTTGCGGCATATTGAGTATAGCATTTTAATAGCATCATCTTTTAGGATTTGACATATCTCAGCTGAAATTCTATCACCGCACTAATTTTGTTCATAGTAGTGTTTCTTTATGACCCAGAATGTCTGGTTCTAGGTGAGTGACCACCCCATCATGGTTATCTGGATCATTAAGACCTTTCAGTATAGTTCTTCTGTGTGTTTTTGCCACTTCTTCTGCCTCTGTTAGGCCCATACTGTTTCTGTTTTTTACTTTTTTTTTTTTTTCCCCCTTTCATGATATGTTCCCTTGATCAGTCTGATTATCTTGAAGAGATCTCTACTCTTTCCCATCGTATTGCTTTACTTTACTTCCTTGCATTGTTCACTACTTCCTTGCTCCTTGTTATTCTCTGAAACTCTGCCTTCACATGGGTATATTTTTCCCTTTTTCCCTTGCCTTTCACTTCTCTTCTTTACTCAGTCATTTGAAGACTCCTCAGAACCACTTTGCCTTCTTGCATTTGTTTTTCTTTGGAATGGTTTTGGTCATTGCCTCTTGTACAATGTTATCACCATCTGTCTATAGTTCTTCAGGCATTCTCTCTACCAGATCTAATTCCATGCATCTATTTGCCACCTTCACTGTAGAATCATAAGGGATTTGATTTAGGTCATACCCGTTGTTTTCCATATTTTGTTCAATTTAATTCTGAATTTTTCAAAAAGAAGCTGATGATCTGAGCCACAGTCAGCTGCAGGTCTTGTTTTTGCTGATGGTATAGAGCTCCTCCATTTTAGGCTGCAAATAATATAATCAGTATGATTCTGGTATTGATCATCTGGTGGTGTCCATGTGTAGAGTTGTCTCTTGTGTTGTTGGAAAAGGTGTTTGGTTTGACCAATGTGTTCTCTTGACAACACTCTGTTAGCCTTTGCCCTGCTTCATTTTGTACTCCAAGGACAAACTTACCTGAAACTCCAAGTATCTCTTGATTTCCTACTTCTGCATTCCAATCTCCTATGATGAAAAGGATGGCTTTTTTATGGTGTTGGTTCTAGAAGGTCCTGTAGGTCTTCATAGACTGGTCAACTTCAGCTTCTTTAGCATTAGCAATTAGGGCATAGACTTGGATTACTGTGATAGTGAATGGTTTGCCTTGGAAATAAATTGAAATCATTCTGTTGTTTTTGAGATTTCACCCAAGTACTACCTAGCTATGTTGGCTAATCCATTTCTTCTAAGGGATTATTTTCCACAGTAGAATTAAATTCACCCTTTCCAATTTATTTTAATTCACTGATCCTCAAGATGTCGATGTTCAGTCTTGCCATCTCCTGCTTGATCACTTCCAATTTACCTTGATTCATGTACCTAACATGGCTCCCACGTGGGGCTAGTGATAAAGAATTCACTTGCCAATGCAGCATATATAAGAGACTCAGGTTTAAATACTGGGTCAGGAAGATCTCCTGGAAGACGGTATGGCAACCCACTCCAGTATTATCACCTGGATAATCCCATGGACAGGGGAGCCTGGTAGGCTACAGGTCATAGGGTTGCCAAGAGTTGGATAAGACTGAAGTGACTAAGCATGCACTCATGTATCTAAAATTTCAGGTTTGTTTGGAATATTGTTCTTTACAGCATTGGAATTTACTCTCATCACCAGATACATCCACAACTAAGCATCATTTCTGCTCTGCTTTGACATTCAATTGTTTCTGGAGGTGTTAGTAATTGCCTCCTTCTCTTCCCCAGTGGCATATTGGCCATTTTATGACCTGGGGGTCTCATTTTCCAGAGTCATACCTTTTTGCCTTTTCATACTGTTTATGTTCTTATAGTTCTCATGGCAAAAATACTGGAGTGGTTTGCCATTCTCTCCTCCAGCAGACCATGTTTTGTCAGTTACAATTGAGTTACACTTGAGTTACAAATTTTAAGCTAAAATCCAGTTAAATCAACTCCTTCCCACTCAGGAGACTCTGAAGGTCTCCTATTTCACAAATGTCAATGGCACCTTGACCCTCTAATCTCTCCCCTGTATTGTATTTTCTCTGCACTTTTCTTAATTTAGTTATATACCTCTTTTTCTCTGCTTTAATCATGGATATGTTTTCTGTAACCCCCCCAAGCTCTGAAGTATTGCTTTCTATACTGACCTGCTATCCTTGCAAAGTGTGGTTCACTTTAAATCAGTCTGAACCTGGATTTAACTACTTTGTTACTATTTTTCTCAGAGTATATACCTTAGGGAATCCTTAAATGTTCAAACTCAGTGAAAATTTTAGTGCAAAGTCTAATATAGTTTTAGAAATTCTTTATGAAGGAAAAAATTGGACAGATATATAATTATCTCAATAAAATAATCACAAATGTACATGTCATAATTGTATTTTTGTATTTATGAACAACTAAAATATACTACTTTTTAAGTAAGGAAAAAATGACAACATAGAATGAGACTAGCTATATTAGTAAAATTACGTGTAGTTGTTAAGAATAAGTATGTACATTTATTAACCTGGAAAGAGTTTCAGTGTATATATATTTCTCTGGAAAAAAAATTGCAAAGCAACATGTGTGGAATGAACCAATATTAATTAAAATTAATCACATGTGTATATGTTTATTTACTTATGTATATATTTTTAAAAATACAAGATTAAACACCAAAATGATACTAATCTTTAAATCTAAGTGATAAGATTACAGATGACTATTACAAATAATTAATTTTATAAATGTATATATGTTAATATAACCACTCACGGTTTATGTAATACTGACTTTTATAATACTTGAGAACTTCTAATCATGTCCTTGTTCTTCATCCTCAAAAGCATTTTATAAAAGATTACAAGTTCAGAACACTTGTTACTCTCTGCTTTAGCTAACATACCATCTATTTTTCTTCCATTTAGACCTGCTGCTGCTGCTGCTGCATCGCTTCAGTCGTGTCTGATTCTGTGCGACCCCATAGACGGCATCTCACCAGGCTCCCCCGTCCCCGGGATTCTCCAGGCAAGAACACTGGAGTGGGTTGCCATTTTCCTTCTCCAACACATAAAAGTGAAAAGCAAAAGTGAAGTCACTCAGTCGTGACGGACTCTTATTGAACCCATGGACTGCAGCCCACCAGGTTCCTCCATCCATGGGATTTTCCAGGAATCCCTGTTCATCACCCACTCCCCGAGCTTACTCAAACTTATGGCCATCAAGTTGGTGATGCTATCCAACCACCTCATGCTCTGTCATCCCCTTTTCCTCCTGCTTTCAATCTTTCCCTACATCAGGGTGTTTTCCAAAGAGTCAGTTCTTCACATCATGTGTCCAAAGTATTGAAGTATTGATTGAATCATAAGCTCCATGAAATTTGATTTATAACTCCAGGTACAGCAGTGTTATATATAAAGTAGATGTTCAAAATTTAGCAACTAAATGAATGAATGAACAAATGAATAGTTTTTTTTTTTAAATCTGATGATCTTGAAATGATATTTTGTTATTGACATTCTATTATTGTTTCAGAAACCTAATTAATTTTACTGTTATACTTCTCAATGAAGACCTTATTTCCCAATCATATAAAATAAACTAAGGCTTTGAGGTTTTTTCTGAATAGTGGGTGCACTGATATCTAGTTTTACAACAGCTTAATAGAGAGGAAACTAAGCCTCAGGTTGATTAATATATCAATTTCCTAAATAGGACTACAAGTTAGAAAGCCAGCCCATGTTCCTATCAACCAAACATTATATAAGCTTATATAAAGAAGCTGTATTATATAAGCTTAGCCCATGTGCAAGTAGATGAGAAAACAATAAAAACATGGTTGTTGTGATTTATTGAATTGAATCATATCAAAGACATATGGCTATGAAAAATATAATTACATTTTTATATTTTAGTTTGCCAGCACTGTCTATTCTTTACAATTAGGGGTTGCAATCTCATTTAAGATTTAAATTTAATTTACCCAAGATTATCTCCCACTCTTGGGCCATTGACAAAGCAGCTCTTGGCAACTGGTAGGAGAAGGTAGTCAGCACTTTTATGTTCTTTTTGGGCTCTGTGTTTCAACTGAAAACCTCAGATTTTGCAGACACATGTGATTTCTGACTATATATTTCACTACAGAGAATGAATACTAGGGGATTATTGATTGTGGAAGGAACTGCTGTTTCTCTAATAAACAGATCTTACCTCCCATGCTATGAGGGCTTAGACAAATGACCTTAAAATTTTCTTTAATGTGTCTTTATCTAATGCTTTCTCAAACAAGCATTAGAAAGAGACTTTCCAGTTTAGTGGGGAAGTAAAGAACTTCTCTCTCTCCCAACAAATGTACCAGGAATATATCTACAAATGGAACAACTCTAGCAGAGGGCCCTTGACACCAGAAGGATGATAAAGATTCCCATACCACCAGTAGGATGAAAGAAATAAGGGAATAAAGAGAAGAAGAAGAAGGATAGAATGTATGCCCTTAACGAGGGACCTGTGAATGAGCAGCGGTTCCACATTCTGGGGAAGGCTCTTCATTGGCAGAGATACCAGCTGGGACAGAAAGGGAGCTTTCAGTGCTCACAGAAGAGCCCAGCAACTGTTCTGTGGCAGGCAGGACAGAGTGAGACCTACTACAGATGCTCCATGCTATGGCCCTATGCACCTCAACCTGAGACAGGTGCCTGCCAGTGCACATGAGGGCTGGATTCTGGAGCAAGGGGTTTCAAGAGAAGACCCAGTGGGGTGACTAATGTTGCCTGCAAGGGTACAGAAATGAGGAGTTCCTCAATTGGGAATGCTCATGGAGGAAGCCCAGACTAGATCACAGAAGGAAAGCACAGTTATTGAGTTACAGGCAAAGGTCAGGACAACCATCTCAGCCTCTCTCCTCACTCATTGGTGAGGCAGTGCCCCTGCCTCCAAGGGCACTAGGAAGGGCTCTTGATAGAGCCAGCTAGTGAACTCCTGACATTGTCTCCTTTTCCCCACAACCTGGATGACATGCTTACCCTGTTCACCAAATGATAGGCTCATGTGTTCCAATTTCTACCCCAGAACTCTCCCACCTGGATGGCCCTCTTACCCTGATTACTGCTTGAAGGGCTTACACATTCCAATCACTATGCCAGCATCCTCTCTCCTGGTGGCCTGCTTGCCCCAACTGCTGACTCAGTTTGTTCCTGGCTGACAGTCTCATGTGCTCCAGCAACCACTGGAGCAAACTCCAGTTGGAAGCATACACACAGAGGTGGGGCAGAAGATACAGCTGAGCTTCAAGGGCCTTGTGATTATGGAAGAAATGTTGAAATCTCTCCTTATAGTGAAGCATGGCATTACACCTCCACTGACAACTTCCTAAATTCAGTGCCTGCAAAGCAACTGAAAGGACAAGTGTTCCTGTAGTTGAGACAGGTCTAGCTTTCTCATCTGTGGGCTTTGTTGATGCACATATGTAAGGATTGGCAAGGCAAGACCCTGAGCTCCCTTCACAGCCTCCAATGAAGGTCCACATTCACAACTACTGCAGCCCTGGAAACTGATCTCAGATGATCTGGGCCAGTGACTCAGTAACAGCAATGCCTAAAAGTGAGCACACTAATTGCTGACACAACCGCAGTTAAGGTGAAACCTAGAGTAGGGCCAAAAACTATGTAACTTTTGAGCCCACACCACAGGCAAAAGGAGACACAACAGAACAAATTCATAGGTGAACTCCTCTAGAGAAGGAATACTCTTTCAGTGAGAGTGCCCCAATCTTGCCTACATCACACTACAGATGCAAAACATAGCTAAGAAAAAGATCTTGAGACATCTACTCCAACAACTAGGGAGAAGTCTCTGCCCTTGACAGGGCAATGACAATCACAAAACAATGGGGAAGCCCCACTCAATATCCAGGCCAAGCTTGAATTACCACAATACCAGTCAACTCCCCTATAAAGGCAAAATGCACAAGCATCTAGACCAACCTCACTCACTAGGGAGCAGACAACACCAGAAGAGAAAGGAGCTACAGTCTTGTAGTCTGTGGAAAAGAAACCACAAGCATAGCGGGCTCAAAAAAAAAAAAAAAAAAAAAAAGAAGACAAAGAAATATGTTGCAAATGAAGGACCAAGATTAAAACCTATTAAAACAACTAAATGAAGAGGAGATAAGCAATCTACATGAAAAAGTAATTGAGTAATGATAGTAAATATCCAAATATCAGGATAAGAATGGAGGCATGAATTAGGAAGATGTGAGAGGCATCTAACGAAGACCTAAAAGAACTGAAGAACAAACAGGCAAAGATGAACAATACAGTAACTGAAATGAAAAATACACTAGAAAGAAACAATAACAGAATAACTGAGGCAGAAGAACAGATCTGTGACCTAGAGGACAGAATGATGGAACTCTTTACTGCAGAAAAGAATAAAGAAAGAAAAGTGAAAAGAAATGAGAACAGTCTCAGAGGCCTCTAAGACATTAAACACACAAACATACAAATTATAGGAATGCAAGAAGAAGAAGAAAAACACAAAGGGCCCAAGAAAATATTTGAATAAATTATAGTCAAAAACTTCCCTAACATGGGAAAGCAAATAGTCACTTAAGTCCTGGAAGCATGCAGAGTCCTATACAGGATAAACTCAAGGAAGAACATGCCAACACTAATATTAATCAAACAAACAAAAATTTTTAATACAAAGAAATAATATTAAAAGCAAAAAGGGAAAAATAAGAAATAGCATACATGGGAATGCTTATAAAGTTATTAGCTAATTTTTCAGCAGCAACTCTGCAGGTCAGAAGGGAATAGTATGATATATTTAAAGTGGTGAGAGGAGAAAGCCTACAATCATGAATACTTGACCCAGCAGAGCTCTCATTCAGATTCTATGGATAAATCAAAAACTTGAGATTAACAAAAGCTAAGAGAATTCAACAGCTCCAAGCTAGCTTTACAACAAATACTAATGACCCTCACAACCAGGGCATCTACCAGACAATGGTGTGGGTCCTTGATACTCAAGGGGATCATGAATGACCATGGAGGACATGGAGAGGAGTTGAGAGGGTAACAGACAGGAAGGACAGGGGTCTCCAAATGGAGGAAATAGGCTGCAAGTGTCAGAATTTTTTTTTTTTTTTAATCTCTCTCTTAAGCGGCAAGAGGAAACAAACTAGTGATATATATTTTTCTCCTTCTCTATACAAATTTAAGAAGAGGTTTCTCTTAAAATACTGTGTTGCCATAATGACACCTGGTTCCACCTGAACTTAACTTTTCTCAAATTTTGAGCTAACCAATGCATTTTTCTTATGGAAATGTTTGTCTTAAGCTATGTTAGTGTGCTTTGCATTTACCCCTGATTCTGTCTTCAAATCGGTTCACCTACGGGCTCAGAACTGACTTGATAAACCAGTATGTTACCCTCATATATTATTCACCTAATCTATGTTAATGAAATTATTTGTATGGTAATCTGCCTTTCTTCAAGATTCAAGTCAATCATTTTATGGCCCAGAATGACTCATCTGGTGCTAAGATTATCTCAAAATGGACCTTGTGGGTAAGGGGCCTGGTGCCATTCTGAGTTTTGAGACATTCCTTTTTTTCATTAACAGACTGCTAGTAATTATATAACATCCAGCAAAAGACTAGCAGGTGGGTACTCTTTCTGCCTTTCTTCCCTTCTGATGTGTATGTCAGAAGCTTTCTCTATCTCTTTTATACTTTAATAAAACTTTATTACACAAAAGCTCTAAGCGATCAAGCCTTCTCTCTGGCCCTGGATTGAATTCTTCTCCTCTGGAAACCAAGAATCCCAGCATCTTTAGTGGTTTAGCAACAACCTTTCAGAGTGAGGGGGAAGGAGAAATGGAGATGAGAAGGGAATGGCTCCCCTGAGGGGCAGTTGAGGGAGAGAATGTGTTTCCGTGCCTGGTGAGGTCTACTTACCAACAGGGGATTAAATAAGGACAGGAAGAGATCCTTGGGGGTTCAGAGCATCAGAGGGGAATGCTGCTGTTTCCCCATCCATCTGTGCCCAGGGTGCTTTCTGGGGTCCTGGGCTGGTCCTCCACCTTCCAGGGCCCCTTCAGCCCAGGAGGGAGAGATGGAGAGGGGAGGAAGCATAGAGGCAGACAGGGAGGCACCCTCCAGGAGCCCAAGATTGGGGAGTAATGTTGTAGTGTTTCCCCCACCCATAGATCCTGCTGGGGCCCTGGGCCTTGTCCTCCACCTTCTGAGGCATCCCTCTGCTGTGTGGATCCCAGGGACTCAGGAGGGAAGGAGGTGGGGAAGGAAACATAAAAGTAAACGAGGAGGAAACCATGAGGGTTGGATGATTGGGGTCAGTTAGTTAGGGTTTCCCCCACACACACTTGGGCCCCAGGAGCCTGCTGAGGTACCAGGACTGACTCTCTCTATTCTGAGGCTGGAGAAACTCTGGGGTCCCTCCAGTCTTTTTTGCTGTTGTTGTTAATTATTGTAGTTATGTTTTACTTTCTGGTTCTCTCATTTATATTTTTATTTATTTTTTATAATCTATCTGTTTACTTTCTAATTTATGTTTTATTCTTTGTTCTTATGCTTTTTTTTTTTTTTTTTTTTTTAATGTTGATTCTCAGGCCTGTAATCAGACCTGAACTTCTGTGGTGGGAGCAGCAAGTTTGAATTACTACACTAAAAGAGAACCTCACTCTAGCGATTATGAGTCAGAGTGAGTTCTCCTAAAGTCCTCATCTCAGCACCAAGACCTGAATCTACCAAAATGCCTGCAAACGTCAGTGCTGGAAGCCTCATGCCAAACAACCAGGGACAAAGTCATACACGTGAAAAATTGAGATGAGAAAAAAATAAGTTATAGATGAAGCACAAGGTAAAAACCTATGACGCAAAATAAATAAAGAGGAAATAGGCAACGTAGCTGGAAAAGAATTCAGAGACATGGTAGTAAAGGTGATCTAAAATTTCAGAAATAGGATGCAGGCATAAATCAAGAAAATATAGAAAAGGCTTAAAAAGAGACCTAGAAGAACTAAAGAACAAACCGAGATGAACAACACAATAACAGAAATAAAAATACACTAGAAGGAATCAGTAGCAGAATAACTGAGGCAGAAGAGCTTGAGAGCAAATAGTGGGAAAAAATGTTGAGAAGCAGGATAAAGAAAAATAAATGAAAAGAATTTAAGACAGACTCAGAGAATTATGGGGCAACAATAAGTGCATCAACATTTGAATTATAGTGGTCCCCAATTAAAAAGAGAAAGAGAAAGTGCCTGAGAAATTATTTGAAGAGATTATAGTTAAGGACTTCTCTAATAAGGGGAAGAAAACAGCCACCCGAATCCAGACAGTGGTGTCCCATGATAAAACCTAGGAGAAAAAACAAACAAACAAAATACTTAAATTAACAAAAAACATAAATGCAAAAAGAAAATATGAAAAGCAGCAAAGGAAAAGCACAAAATAACATACAAGGGAATCACCATAAAGTTATCAGCTAATTTTTCTGCAGAAATTTTATAAGCCAGAAAGGAGTGACAGGATATATTTGGATTGGTGAAAGGGAAAAACTTACAACAAGGATGAATTTACCCAGTAAATATAACGTTAAAATTTGACAGAAAAATCAAAAGTTTTGCAGACAAACAAAAACTAAAATCATGAGATCCTTATAGCAAAATTCAGGTCTAAATTGAAGAAAGTAAAGAAAATCATAAGACCATTCAAGTATGACCTAAATCAAATCCTTTATGATTATACAGTGGAGGTGAAAATAGATTCAAGAAATTTGATCTGGTAGACAGAGTGCCTGAAGAACTAAGGATGGAAGTTTGTAACATTGTACAGGAGGTGTGTCCAAAACCATCCCCCCCAAAAAATAAATGCAAGAAGGCTAATTGATTGCCTGAAGAGGCATTAAAAATAACTTAGAAGAAGAGAAGTGAAAGGCAAAGGAGAAAGGGAAGGGTATAGCCAAGTTAATGAAGAATTCCAGAGAATAGCGAGGAGAGATAAGAAAGGCTTCTTAAGTGAACAATGCAAAGAAGTAGGGGAAAACAATAGAATTGGAAAGACTAGCAATCTCTTCAAGAAAATTGGAGACATCAGGAGAATATTTAAGGCAAGATGGGCAAAATAATGGACAGAAACAGCAGGAATCTAACAGAGCCAGAAGAGATTAAGAAGAGGTGGCAAGAATATGCAGAAGAATTATTTAAAAAAAAAAAAAAAAGGTCTACCCAGATAACCATGATGGTGTCCTCACTCACCTAGTCAGACATCATGGAGTGTGATGTTAAGTGGGAATAAGAAAATATTGCTCTAAATAAATCTAGTGCAACTGATGGAATTCTAGCTGAGCTATTTCAAATCCTAAAACATGATGCTGTTAAAGAGCTGCACTCATTATGTCAATACATTTGGAAAATTCAGCAAGTCACAAGACTAACAACAGTCAGTGTTCATTCCAATCCCAAAGAAAGGCAATGCCAAAGAATGTTCAAACTACCATACAACTATGCTGATCTCACATGCTAGCAAGGTTATGCCCCAAATCCTTCAACTTGGGTTTCAACATTATATGAACTGATAACTATAGGATGTACAAGCTGGATTTAGAAAGGCAGAGGAACCAGACATCAAACTGCCAACATCTGTTGGATCAGAGAAAAGTAAGGGGAATTCAAGAAAAACATGTATTTCTGTTTCATTGACTACGACATTGTGGATCACAACAAACTGTAGAAAATTCTTGAAGAGATGGGGAAACCAGACAACCTTACCTGACTGCTAAAAAATCTGTATGCAGGTCAAGAAGCAACAGTTAGATCCAGACATGGAATGATGGAAAGGTTTATATTGGGAAAGGAATACATCAAGGCTGTATATTGACACTGCTTATTTAGTAGTGTTAGTTACTTAGTTCAATCACTCAGTCATGTCCGACTCTTTCTGACCCCATGGACTGCAGTACACCAGGCTTCACTGTCCATCACCAACTCCCAAAGTGTACTCAAACTCACATTCATTGAATCGGTGATGCCATCCAAACACCATCCTCTGTCGTCCACTTCTCCTGCCTTCAATCTTTCCCAGCATCAGGGTGTTTTCCAATTAATAGAATCTTCACATCAGGTGGCCAAAGTACTGGAGCTTCAGCTTCAGCACCAGTCATTTCAATGAATATTCAGGACTTATTTCCTTTAGGATTGACTCATTTGATCTTCTTGCAGTGCAAGGGACTATCAAGAGTCTTATCCAACACCATAGCTCAAAAGCATCCATTATTCGGTGCTCAGCTTTCTTTATAGTCCAACTCTCACATCCACACATGACTACTGGAAAAACCATAACTTTGAATTTGTTGGTAGAGTAATGGATTTTCTTTTTAATATGCTGTCTAGGTTTGTTTTAGCTTTTCTTCCAAGGAGCAAGCATCTTTCACTTTCCTGGCTGCAGTCTGCATCTGCAGTGATTTTGGAACCTAAGAACATAAAATCTGTCACTTTTTCCATTGTTTCCCCATCTATTTGCCATGAAGTGATGGGACCAGATTTCATGACCTTAGTGTTTTGAATGTTGAGTTTTAAGGCAGCTTTTTCACTCTCCTTTTTCACTTTCATCAAGAGGCTCTTCAGTTCTTCTTTGCCTTCTGCCATAAGGGTGGTGTTATCCACATATCTGAGGTTATTGATATTTCTCTTGGCAATCTTGATTCCAGCTTTTGCTTCATCCAGCCAAGTATTTTGCATAATGTACTCTGCATAGAAGTTAAATAAGCAGGGTGACAATACACAGACTTGACATACTCCTTTCTCAATTTGGAACTAGTCTGTTGTTCCATGTCCTGTTCTAACTGTGGCTTCTTGACCTGCATACAAATTTCTCAGAGGGCAGGTCAGGTGATCTGGTATTCCCATCTCTTGAAGAATTTTCCATAGTTTATTGTAATCCATACAGTCAAAGGATTTAATGTAGTCAATAAAATAGAAGTAGATTTTTTTCTGTAATTCTTTTGCTTTTTCTATAATCCAGCAGATGTTGGCAATTTAATCTCTGATTCCTCTGCCTTATTAAAATTCAGCTTGACATCTGAAAGTTCTCAGTTAAACGTACTTTTGAAGCCTAGCTTGGGGAATTTTGAGCATTGATTTGCTAGCATGTGAGATGATTGCAATTGTGCAGTAGTTTAAACATTCTTTGTCATTGGGTTTCTTTGGAATTAGATTGAAAGCTGAAATTTTCCTGTCCTGTGGCCACTGCTGACTTTTCCAAATTTGTTGACATTTTGAGTGCAGTACTTTCAAAGTATCATTTTTTAGGATTTGGAATAGCTCAACTGGAATTCCATCACCTCTACTTGCTTTGTTTGTAGTGATGTTTCCTAAGGCTCACCTGACTTCACATTCCAGGAGGTATGACTCTAGGTGAGTGATTACACCATCATGGTTATCTGGGTCATTAAGACATCTTTTATATAGTTCTTCTGTGTATTCTTACCACCTCTTCTTAGTATCTTCTGCTTCAGTTAGGCCCATACTATTTTTGTTCTTTATTCTGCCCATGTTTGCCTGAAATGGTCCCTTGATAGCTCTCATTTTCTTGAAGAGATATCTAGTCTTTCCCATTCTCTCTCTCTCTCTCTCTCTCTCTCTCTCTCTCTCTCTATATATATATATATATATATATATATATATATATATATATAATTTTTCTATTTCTTTACATTGATCACTTAGGAAACTTTCTTATTTCTTCTTGGTATTCTTTGGAAATCTGTGTTAAGATGAATATATCTTTCTTTTTCTCCTTTGCCTTTTGCTTCTTTTCTTTTCTCAGTTATTTTTAAGGTCTCCTCAGACAACCATTTTTCCTTTTTGCATTTCTTTGTTTAGGGGATGGTTTTGATCTCTGCCCCCTGTACAATGTTATGAACCTCCATCCATAGTTCTTCAGGCCTTCTGTCTATCAGATCTAATCCCTTGAATCTATTTGTCACTTCCAGTGTATAATAGTAAGGGATTTGATTTAGGTTATACCTGAATGGTCTAGTGGTTTTCCATACCTTCTTCAATTTAAGTCTGAATTTTGCAACAAGGAACACTTGATCTGAACCATAGTTAGCCTCTGGTCTTGTTTCAGATAGAAAATAAAGAAACACTAACTTTAAATGACATAATGCATCAAATATACTTAGGTGGTATTTATAGGACATATAACACGCAAGTGGCAGAATACAATTTCTTTGCAAGTACTCATGGAATATTCTACAGGATAGATCACATTCTGGGTCAGAAACAAAACATCAATAAGTTTAAGAAAACAGATGGCTTCAATCATCTTTTCTGGCCACAATGCTACAGGAATAGAAATCAATTACAAGAAAAAGAAAACCATAAAAAAAATACAAATATATAGAAGATAAACAACACACCACTAAGTAACTAAGAGATCGCTTAAGAAATCAAAAGGGTAATTAAAAAAAAAAAACCTAGAAACAAATGCCAATGAAAACCTGGCAGTTCAAATTGGATGCAGCAAAAGCAATCCTAAGAGAGAAGTTTATAGCAATAAAATCCTACTTCAAAAAATGAGAAAAAATGTCAAATAAACAACGTAACCTCAAACCTAAGGCAACTTAGAAAAAGAAGAACAAAGAAAACCTAAAATCAGTAGAAGAAAATAAATCATAAAGATCATAGCAGAACAAAATTAAAGTGAAATGAAGAAAACAATAGCAAAGATCAATAAAACTAAATGTTGGTTCTTTTTGAAGATAAAATTGATAAACATTTAGCCAGACTCATGAAGAAAAAAGGAAACAAGGCTCACATCAATAAAATTGAAAATGAAAAAGGAGAAATTACAACTGATACCACAAAAATAAAAACGAATCATAAACGTCTACCACAATATCTATATACCAATAAAATGGAAAACCTGTAAGAAATGGGAAAATCCTTTGTAGGTACAACTTTCCAAGACTGAACCACGTATAACTAGAAAATATAAATAGATCAATCACAAATGATGAAATTGAAACTGTAATTACCATCTTCTAACAAATAAAAGGACTGGAAGACTTCACACTTGAATTCTATCAAATATTTAGAGAAGAGCTAACACCTATCTTGCTCAAACTCTTCCAAAAAAATTACAGGAAGAAGAACACTCCCTAATACACTCAATGAGATCACCGTCACTCTTGATGCCAAAATGACACAAAGATATCACAGAAAAAGAAAGTTATACACCAATATTACTGATAAATATAAACAAAAAATCCTCAGCAAAATATTAGCAAACATAATCCAAGAACACATTAAAAGGATCAGACATCATGATCAAGTTAGATTTATCCCAGGAATGCAATGTTTCTATAATATATGCAAATCAATCAATGTGATACATCATATTAGAAAATTAAAGAATAAAAACCACATGATCATCTCAAGAGATGCAAAAAACTTTGGAAAAAAATTCACCACCCATTTATGGTAAAAATTCTTTGGAAAGTGGTCATAGGAGGAATTTACCTAAACATAGTAAAGGCCATATACAACAAACAAACAGCAAAAATCTTTCTCAGTTGTTAAAAACAAAACAAATCAGAATTCACTGTCTCTAAGATCAGGCACAAAAGGCAAGGATGTCCACTCTCACCACTCTTATTCAACATAGTTTTGGAAGTTCTAGCCAAGGCAATCAGAAAATTTCTACTATAAATTGGAAAAGCAGTAAAACTGTCACTGAAACCTAAAGACACCATCAGAAAACCTTGAGAGCTAATCAATAAACTCAGTAAAGTTGTAAAATATAAAAAGAAATGCACAGAAATCTCTTGGATATCTATACACAAGAAATGAAAGTTCAGAAAGAGAAATTAAAGGAACAACCCCATTTACCATTGCAAGTAATAGAATAAAATACCTAGGAATAAACCTCTCTAGGGAGGGAAAACACCTGTATTCAGATAAGTGTAAAACACTGATGAAAGAAATCAAAGATGATACAAAGAGTTGGAGAAATATACCATATCCTTGGAATTGAAGAATCAATATTGTGAAAAGGACTACGATACTGAAAGCAATCTACAGATTCAATGCAATCCCTATCAAACTACCAACGGTGTTTTTCAGAGAATTAAACAAACAAACAAAAAATTACAACTTGTATGGAAACACTAAAGACCTCAAATAGCCAAAACAGTCTTGAGAAAGAAAAACAGAGCTGAAGGAATCAGGCTCCTTGTTTTCAAACTATACTACAAATTTACAGTAATCAAGGGAGTATTTCTGTTATGGTAACCAAAATAGAAATATAGATCAATTGTACAAGATAGAAAAGCCAGAGGTAAACCCACAAACATATGATCAACTAATCTATGACAAAGGAGGCAAGAATATACAGTGGAGCAAAGACAGACTTTTCAACACTTGGTGCTGGGAAAACTGGACAAGTACATATAAAGGAATGAAATTAGAGCACTACCTAACACCAAACACAAAAATAAACTCAAAATAGATTTAAGGCCTAAAAGCAAGTTTAGACACTATAACACCTTAAATTAAAACTTAGGAAAAACACTCTTTGACATAAATGACAAGAGGATCATTTTTAACTCACCCTCTAGAGTAATGTAAATAAAAGCAAGCATAAAGAAATATGACCAATTAAAGTTAAAAGATTTTATACTGTGAAGGAAACCATAAACAAGGGAAGACAATCCACATAAAGGGATAATATGTCTCCAAATGAAAGAACAAAGTGAGGATTAATCTCCCCAAAATATACAAATAGCTAAAAAGAAAGCAAAAAACAAACAAAAACTCAATTAAAAAATAAAACAACTCAATCAGAAAATGGATGGAAGATGTAAATAAACATCTCTCCAATGGCCAATAGGCACTTGAAAAGATGATCAACATCACTAATTGTTGAAAGTTAAATGAAAGTGGTAATCACTCAGTCATGTCTGACTCTTTGTGATCCCATGGGCTTTAGCCTGCCAGACTCCTCTGTCCATGGAATTCTCCAGGCAAGACTACTGGAGTGGGGAATCATTTCCCTCTCCAGGGGATCTTCCCAACCCAGGAATCGAACCTAGCTCTCCCACATTGCAGACAGATTCTTTATATTGAGTCATTAGGGAAGCCCCACTAACTGTTAGAAAAATGCAAATCAAAACTACAATGAAATATCACATCACATTCATCAGAATGGCCATCATCAAAAATCTGAAATCTATAAGCAATAAATGCTGAAGACAGTGTGGAGAAAAGAAGACCCTCATGAATAGCTGATGGGAATATAAGTTGATACAGACACTATGGAGACAATATGGAGATTTCTTTAAAAACTAAAAATAGAGCTGTCATATGATCTAGCAATCCCAATACTGGGTATATAGCCTGAGAAAACCATAATTCAAAAGGGCATATGTATCCCAATATGCATTACAATATTATTTACAATATCCAAGACATGGAAGCAACCTAAATATTTAATGAAAGATTAATGGGTCAAAAAGATATGGTTGTTGTTGTTATTCAATCTTCAGGTCATGTCCAACTCTCTGAAACCCAACGGACTGCAGCACACCAAGCTTCCCTGTCCTTCATTATCTCCTTGAGTATGCTCAAATTCATGTCCATTGAATCAGTGATACCTTTTGCAAACTCCTCCTCTGTCATCCCCTTTTCCTCCTGCACCCAGTCTTTCCAAGTCTTTTTCAGTTAGTCTGCTCTTCTCATTATGTGGCCAAATTATTGGAATTTCAATCAGTATCAGTTCTTCCAATGAATATTCAGGATTGATTCCCTTTGTGATTGACTGATTTGTTCCCCTTGCTGTCCAAGGAAATCTCAAAAGTCTTATCCAGCTCCAGAGTTCAAAAGCATCAATTCTTCAGTGCTCAATCTTCTTTATGATCCAACTCTCACATTCATACATGAATACTGTAAAAGCCATAGCTTTGACTACATAGACCTTTGTCAGCAAAGTGATGTCTCTGCTTTTTAATATGCTCTCTAGGTTTGTCATTGGAGAAGGAAATGGCAACCAACTCCAGTTATCTTGCCTGGAGAATCCCAGGGATGGTGGGTCCTGGTGAGCTGCCGTCTATGGGGTCGCATAGAGTCGGACATGACTGAAGCGACTTAGCAGCAGGTTTGTCATAGATTATCTTCCAAGGAGCAAGTATCTTTTACTTTTGTGATGGCAATCACTGTCCACAGTGATTTTGGAGTCCAAGAAAAGATCCGGCACTGTTTCCTTTTTTTTCTCAATTTGTTTGACATGAAGTGATGTGACTGATTGCCATGATCTTAGTTTTTGAAAGAAGATGTGGTACATATGTGCAATGGAATATTAATGAGCCATAAAAAGTAATGAAACTGGATCATTTTAGAGATGTGAAAGGGTGTGGCATCTATCACCAGGAGAGAAGTAAGTCAGAAAGAGAAAAAAGAATCTTATATTAATAGATTTATGTTGAATCTCAAACTACTGCACAATTGCACTCATCTCACATGCTAGTAAAGTAATGCTCAAAATTCTCCAAGCCAGGCTTCAGCAATACGTGAACTGTGACTTTCAGATGTTCAAGCTGGTTTTAGAAAAGGCAGAGGAACCAGAGATCAAATTGCCAACATCCACTGGATCATCGAAAAAGGAAGAGAGTTTCAGAAAAACATCTATTTCTGCTTTATTGACTATGCCAAAGCCTTTGACTGTGTGGATCACAATCAACTGTGGAAAATTCTGAAAGAGATGGGAATACCAGACCACCTGACCTGTCTCTTGAAAAATCTGTATGCAGGTCAGGAAGCAACAGTTAGAACTGGACATGGAACACCAGACTGGTTCCAAATAGGAAAAGGAGTACATCAAGGCTGTATATTGTCACCCTACTTATTTAATAATATGCAGAGTACATCATGAGAAACACTGTGCTGGAAGAAGCACAAGCTGGAATCAAGATTGCTGAGAGAAATATCAATAACCTCAGATATGCAGATGACACCACCCTTATGGCAGAAAGTGAAGAGGAACTAAAAAGCCTCTTGATGACAGTGAAAGTGGAGAGTGAAAAAGTTGTCTTAAAGCTCAACATTCAGAAAACCAAGATCATGGCATCTGGTCCCATCACTTCAGGGCAAATGAATGGGGAAACAGTGGAAACAGTGTCAGATTTTATTTTTCTGGGCTCAAAAATCACTGCAGATGGTGACTGTAGCCATGAAATTAAAAGACGCTTACTCCTTGGGAGGAAAGTTATGACCAACCTAGATAGCACATTGAAAAGCAGAGACATTACTTTGCCAATAAAGGTCCATCTAGTCAAGGCTACGGTTTTTCCTGTGGTCATGTATGGATGTGAGAGTTGGACTGTGAGGAAAGCTGAGCGCTGAAGAATTGATGCTTTTGAACTGTGGTGTTGGAGAAGACTCTTGAGAGTCCCTTGGACTGCAAGGAGATCCAACTAGTCCATTCTGAAGGAGATGAGCCCTGGGATTTCTTTGGAAGGAATGATGCTAAAGCTGAAACTCCAGTACTTTGGCCACCTCATGCGAAGAGTTGGTTCATTGGAAAAGACTTTGATGTTGGGAGGGATTGGGGGCAGGAGGAGAAGGGGACGCCAGCGGATGAGATGGCTGGATTGCATCACTGACTCAATGGATTTGAGTCTGTGTGAAATCCGGGCGTTGGTGATGGACAGGGAGGCCTGGCGTGCTGCGATTCATGGGGTTGCAAAGAGTCAGACACAACTGAGCGACTGGACTGAACTGAACTGATGTTGAATCTAGAAAAGTGGTACAGATTTACCTGTTTTACGGACTGGAATAGAGATGCAGAGATAGAGAAGAGACATGATGGTGAATGGTGGGACAAATTGGTAGATTGAGATTGAGATTGACATATATACACTAAGAGCTGTAAATAGATAGCTAGTGGGAACCTGCTATAAAGAACAAGCATCTCAGCTCAGTGCTCTATGATTGGTTAGATAGGCTGAATTGTGGATATCAGCAAGAGGTGTAAAAGGGAGGAGATATATGCATCAGTTCAGTTCAGTCCAGTCACTCAGTCGTTTCCAACTCTTTGCGACCCCATGAATCGCAGCATGCCAGGCCTCCCTGTCCATCACCAACTCCCAGAGTTCACTCAGACTCACATCCATTGAGTCAGTGATGCCATCCAGCCATCTCATCCTCTGTCGTCCCCTTCTCCTTCTGCCCCCAATCCCTCCCAGCATCAGAGTCTTTTCCAATGAACCAATTCTTCGTATGAGGTGGCCAAAGTACTGGAGTTTCAGCATTAGCCTCATTCCTTCCAAAGAAATTCCAGGGCTGATCTCCTTCAGAATGGACTGGTTGGATCTCCTTGCAGTCCAAGGGACTCTCAAGAGTCTTCTCCAAAACTACAGTTCAAAAGCATCAGTTCTTCGGCGCTCAGCCTTCTTCACAGTCCAACTCTCATGTCCATACAAGACCACTGGAAAAACCATAGCCTTGACTAGATGAACCTTTATTGGCAAAGTAATGTCTCTGCTTTTGAATATGCTATCTAGGTTGGTCATAACTTTCCTTCCAAAGAGTAAGCATCTTTTAATTTCATGGCTGAAGTCACCATCTGAAGTGATTTTTAGAGCCCCCAAAAATAACGTCTGACACTGTTTCCACTGTTTCCCAATCTATTTGCCATGAAGTGATGGGACCAGATGCCATGATCTTAGTTTTCTGAATGTTGAGCTTTAAGCTAACTTTTTCACTCTCCACTTTCATTTTCATCAAGAGTCTTTTTAGTTCCTCTTCACTTTCTGCCATAAGGGTGATGTCATCTGCATATCTGAGATTATTTTTATTTCTCCAGGCAATCTTGACTCCAGCTTGTGCTTTTCCCAGCCCAGGGTTTCTCATGATGTACTCTGCATATAAGTTAAATAAGCAGAGTGGCAATATAGAGTTTTGAAATAACTTCTTTTCCTATTTGGAACCAGTCTGTTGCTCCATGTCCAGTTCTAACTGTTGTTTCCTGACCTACATACAGATTTCTCAAGAGACAGGTCAGGTGGTCTGGTATTCCCATCTCTTTCAGAATTTTCCACAGTTGATTGTGATCCACACAGTCAAAGGCTTTGATATAGTCAATAAAGCAGAAATAGATGTTTTTCTGGAACTCTCTTGCTTTTTCCATGATCCAGCAGATGTTGGCAATTTGATCTCTGGTTCCTCTGCCTTTTCTAAAACCAGCTTGAACATCAGAAAGTTCACGGTTCACATATTGCTGAAGCCTGGCTTGGAGAATTTTGAGCATTACTTTACTAGCATGTGAGATGAGTGCAATCGTGCGGTAGTTTGAGCATTCTTTGGCATTTCCTTTCTTTGGGATTGGAATGAAAACTGACCTTTTCCAGTCCTGTGGCCACTGCTGAGTTTTCCAAATTTGCTGACTTATTGAGAGCAGCACTTTCACAGCATCATCTTTCAGGATTTGAAATAGCTCAACTGGAATTCCATCACCTCCACTAGCTTTGTTCATAGTGATGCTTTCTAAGGCCCACTTGACTTCACTTTCCAGGATGTCTGGCTCTAGGTCAGTGATCACACCATCGTGATTATCTGGGTCGTGAAGATCTTTTTTGTACAGTTCTTCTGTGTATTCTTGCCACCTCTTCCTAATATCATCTGCTTCTGTTAGGTCCATACCATTTCTGTCCTTTATCGAGCCCATCTTTGCATGAAACATTCCCTTGGTATCTCTAATTTTCTTGAAGAGATCTCTGGTCTTTTCCATTCTGTTGTTTTCCTCTATTTCTTTGCATTGAATGCTGAGGAAGGCTTTCTTATCTCTTCTTGCTATTCTTTGGAACTCTGCATTCAGGTTTTTATAGCTTTCATTTTCTCCTTTGCTTTTCACTTCTCTTCTTTTCACAGCTATTTGTAAGGCCTCCCTAGACAGCCTTTTTTTTTTTTTTTGCATTTCTTTTCCACGGGGATGGTCTTGATCCCTGTCTCCTGTACAATGTCACAAACCTCATTCCATAGTTCATCAGGCACTCTATCAGATCTAGGCCCTTAAATCTATTTCTCACTTCCACTGCATAATTATAAGGGATTTGATTTAGGTCATATTTGAATGGTCTAGTATATTTCCATACTTTCTTCAATTTAAGTTTTAATTTGACAATAAGTAATTCATGATCTGAGCCACAGTCAGCTCCTGGTCTTGTTTTTGCTGACTGTATAGAGCTTCTCCATCTTTGGCTGCAAAGAATATAATCAATCTGATTTCTGTGTTGACCATCTGGTGATGTCCATGTATAGTCTTCTCTTCTGTTGTTGGAAGAGGGTGTTTGTTATGGCCAGTGCATTTTCTTGGCAAAACTCTATTAGTCTTTGCCCTGCTTCATTCCATATTCCAAGGCTAAATTTGCCTGTTACTTCAGGTGTTTCTTGACTTCCTACTTTTGCATTCCAGTCCCCTATAATGAAAAGGACATCTTTTTTGGGTGTTAGTTCTAAAACGTCTTGTAGGTCTTCATAGAACCATTCAACTTCAGCTTCTTCAGCATTACTGGTTGGGGCATAGACTTGGATTACTGTGATATTGAATGGTTTGCCTTGGAAACGAACAGAGATCATTCTGTCATTTTTGAGATTGCATCCAACTACTGCATTACGGACTCTTTTGTTGACCATGATGGCTACTCCATTTCTTCTGAGGGATTCCTGCCCGCAGTAGTGGATACAATGGTCATCTGAGTTAAATTCACCCATTCCAGTCCATTTTAGTTTGCTGATGCCCAGAATGTCGACATTCACTCTTGCCATCTCTTGTTTGACCACTTCCAATTTGCCTTGATTCATGGACCTGACATTCCAGGTTCCTATGCAATATTGCTCTTTACAGCATCGGACCTTGCTTCTATCACCAGTCACATCCACAGCTGGGTAATCTTTTTGCTTTGGCTCCATCCCTTCATTCTTTCTGGAGTTATTTCTCCACTGATCTCCAGTAGCATATTGGGCACCTCCTGACCTAGGGAGTTCGTCTTTCAGTATCCTATCATTTTGCCTTTTTATACTGTTCATGGGGTTCTCAAGGCAAGAATACCGAAGTGGTTTGCCATTCCCTTCTCCAGTGGACCACATTCTGTCAGATCTCTCCATCATGACCCGCCCATCTTGGGTTGCCCCATGGGCATGGCTTAGTTTCATTGAGTTAGACAAGGCTGTGATCCTAGTGTGATTAGATTGACTAATTTTCTGTGAGTATGGTTTCAGTGTGTCTGCCCTTTAATGCCCTCTTGCAACATTTACCATCTTACTTGGGTTTCTCTTATGTTGTGCTTGGGGTATCTCTTCATGGCTGCTCCAGCCAAGTGAAGCCACTGTTCCTTACCTTGGATGAGGGGTGTCTCCTCACTGCCGCCTTCCTGACCTTCAACGTGTGATAGCTCCTCTAGGCCCTCCTGCTCCCACATAGCCACAGTTCCTTGGACTTGGGGTTGGTCCTCCCAGCTGCCACCCCTGGCCTCATAGCTAATTCACTTCATTGTACAGCAGAGACTAATGCCATACTGTAAAATATTTATATGTCAATTTAATAAAAGAAAACAGCAATATGGAAATATACATTGTTAGCTACCTGAAATGTAAATGGATTAAATGCTCCAATTGAAAGACATAGACCAGCTAAATAGATTTTTTTTTTAAGACACATATACATGCTGTCTAAAAAGATGCATTAACATCTCTAGTGGCATATACAGACTTAAAGAAAGGGTATAATTTTTTTTTCCATGCAAATGGACATCAAAAGAAAGGTGGCATTTCAATAGTCATTTTAGATGAAATAGACTATTTAAAGAGATTATTGGAAAAAAAAAAAAAAACTAAAATAGATACTATTACAAGAGGAAAAGATGGGCACTACATAATGATCAAGGATTCAATGCAAGAAGTTACAACAATTCTAAATATGTATGCACCCAACATACGAGCACCGTAATATGTAAGTCAAATGTTAACAGCCTTAAAAGGGGAAAACAGCAGTAACACAAAAAGAGTGGAATATTTAACATTCCACTTACACCAATCAACAGGTCATGCAGACAGAAGTCAAAAAGGAGACACAAGCCTTAAAAAACACATTAACCCAGATAGACATAAATGATATTTATAGGACATTCTATAAAATGTGTGTGTGGGGTGGGCAGGATCCTCCCAGGTGGCTCAGTGGTGAAGAACTTGCCTACAAATGAAGCAATCCTAAGGGTTGTGGGTTTGATCCCTGGGTTGGAAGAATAGGTCTCTTGGAGGAGAGCATGGGAACCCTCTCCAGTGTTCTTGCCTAGAGAATCCTATAGACAGAGGAGCCTGGCGGGTTCCTAGGATTACAGAGTTGGACATGACTAAAGTGATGCATGCATGTCCTCCTTATTAAAAAACAAACAACAACAACAAAAAATAAATACAGCAGAAAACACTTTCTTTTCAAATGCACATGGAACATTCTCCATTATAGAACATACTTTGAGTCAGAAACAAGCCTCAAAAATTTTAAGAAGTTTGAAATCACATGAAGCATCTTTTTGGATCACAACACTTTGAATTTAGATGTAAAGTTTAGGGGGAAATAATGTAAGAAACATAAACATATGGAGGTTAAACAATGTGTTACTAAATAATCAATGCATCACTGAAGAGGCCAAATTGAAAAAAAAAAAAAAAAAAACTAAAGACAAATGACAACAAAAACCAGAGGATCCAAAACTTATGCCATACAGCAAAGTCAGTTCTAAAAGGGAAGTTTATAACAATACAATCTTACTTCAAGGAATAAGAAATATCTGAAATAAATAGCTTAAACTTACACCTAAAGCAAATAGGGCAAGAACAATGGCAACAACAACAACAAAAAAGTTAGTAGAAGGAAAGAAATCATAAAAATCAGAGCAGAAATAAATGAAAAAGAAATGATGGAGACTATAGCAAAGATCAATAAAACTAAAAGCTCATTCTTTGAGAAGATAAAATAAACAAACCATTAACCAGACTCATCAAGAAAAAATGGAGAAGGTGCAAGTAAATAAAATTAGAAATGAAAATGGAGAAATTAAACAGACAACACAGAAATACCAACCAACATAAGAGACTACTAAACAACTATTTGCCAATAAATGGACAACTTGGAAGAAACAGACAAATTCTTATAAAAAGTATAACTTTTCAAAACTGAACCATGAAGAAATATAAAATTTGAGCACTTCAATATCAAGAATGGAAATTGAAGCTATAATAAGAAAATCTTCCAACAAACAAGAGCCCAGGACCAAATGGCTTCAGAGGTGAATTCTACCAAATACTTAGAGAAGAGCTAACACCTATCCTATTCGAAAGCTTTCAAGTAGTTGCAGAGGAAAGAAAACTTCCAAATTCATTCTATGAGGACACAATCACACTGACACCAAAATCAGAGGAAGATGTCAACCACAAAAAATAAAACTATTAGCCAATATTAATGATGAACAAATATGCAAAAATTCTCAACAGAACTCCAGCAACCAGAACCCAACAATATATTAAAAAGATCATACATCATGATCAAGTGGGCTTTATTCCAGGGGTGCAAAAATTCTTCAATATTTGCAAATCAACCAGTATGACACACCATATTAACAAATTGAAAGATAAAATCCATACGATTATTTCAATAAATGCAGAGAAAGACCTGCAGAAAATTAAATACCCATTTATGGGAAAAAAAGAAAAAAGAAAAAACCTCTCTAGGAAGCAGGCATAGAAGAAGCATACCTCAATGTAATAAAAACCATATATGACAAACCCACAGCAAATGTTATCCTCATGGCAAAAAATTGATACATTTCTTCTAAAATCAGGAACAACACAAGGGTCCCCACTCTCACCACTACTATTCAACATAGTTTTGGAAGTCCTAGCCACAGCAATCAGAGAAAAAAAAATAAATAAATAAAAGGAATTCATATTGGAAAAGAAGAAGTAAAACTCTCACTATTTGCAGATGACATGATCCTCTACATATGAAACCCTAAAGGTGCCATCAGAAAACTTCTAGAGTTAATCAATGAATATAGTAAAGTTGCAGGATAAAAAATTAATACAGAGAAATCCTTTGCATTCCTATACACTAACAATGAAAAATCAAAAAGAGAAATTAAGGAAACAATTCCATTCACCATTGCAAGAAAAAGAATAAAATACTTAGGAGTAAATTTATCTAAAGAAATAAAAGTCCTGTATACAGAAAACTATAAAACACTGATGAAAGAAATCAAAGATGACACAAATAGATGGAGAAATATACCATGTTCTTGGATTGGAAAAGGCAATATAGTGAAAATGAGAATACTACCCAAAACAATATATAGATTCAACACAATCCCTATCAAACTATCAATGGTATTTTTTCACAGAACTATAACAAACAATTTCACAATTTGTATGGAAACACAAAGGACTCTGAATAACCAAAGCAATTTTGAGAAAGAAGAATGACACTTCAGACTATACTACAAAGTTACAGTCACCCAGACAGTATGGTACTGGCACAAAAACAGAAATACAGATCAGTGGAAAAAATAATAAATAAATAAATAAATAGAAAGTCTAGAGATAAACCGATGGACACCTAATCTTTTACAAAAAAGGCAAAAATATACAATTGAGACAAGATAGTCTTTTCAACAAGTGGTGCTGGGAAAACTGGTCAACTTCATGTAAAATAATGAAAATAGAAGACTTTCTAACACCATACACAAAAATAAACTCAAAATGGATTAAAGAGCTAAATGTAAGACCAGAAACTATAAAACTCTTAGAAGAAAACTTAAGCACAGAACTTTCCAACATAAATCACAGAAAGATCCTCTATGACCTGCCTCCTAGAATAATGGAAATAAAATAAAAAGTAAACAAATGCGACCTAATTGAACTTAAAAGCTTTTGCACAACAAAGGAATCTACAAGCAGGTGAACAGATTGCCCTCAGAATGGGAGGAAATAATATCAGTGAAACAACTGACAAATAATTAATCTCCAAAATGTACAAGTAGCTCATGCACTCAATACCAGAAAAACGAACAACCCAGTCAAAAAGTGGGTAAATGGCCTAAACAGATATTTCTCCAAGGAAAACATACAAATAGCTAATGAACACATGAAAAGATGCTCAGGGCACCACAGGGGACACAGACGTAAAGAACAGACTTTTGGGCTCAGTGGGAGAATGCAAGGGTGGGATGATTTGAGAGAACACCATTGAAACCTATGCATTACCATATGTAAAACAGATGACCAGTGCAAGTTCGATGCATGAAACAGGGCAACCAAAGTCATTGCTCTAGGGACAACCCAGAGAAATAGTATGGGGAGGAAAGTGGGAGGAGTGTTCAGGATGGGGCGACACATTTATACATGTGGCCAATTCATGCTGATGTATGACTTAAAACCATTACAATGTTTTAAAGTAATTATTCTCCAATCAAAATTAATTAATTGATTAAAAAGCCTGTTAGTCAAAGGACAGAATCATAAATATCAAAGCAGATAAATGAAATAGATATAAACAACAACCACTGTAATAAAGAGCAATGAATTTAAAAGCTGGTTCTTTCAGAATATAAGCAAAATTGATAAACCTTTGGCCAGACTCACCAAGAAAATAAGGGAGATGACTCAACTCAATAAAATTATTAAGGTAAAAATAGAAGTTGTAATGGAAACCACAGAAGTACAAAGGATCATAAGAGACTACATCCAGGAAATACACACCAATAAAATAACAACATGGAAGAAATGGACACATTATAAGAACGATGAAACCTTCTAAGACTGAACCAGATAGAAATATAAAATATAAAGAGACCACTCAACAGTACTAACATTGACACTGCGATTAAAAGTCTAACAATAAAAGTTCTTAATGAGATGGGTTCACAGGCAAATTCTATCAAACATTAGAAAAGACTTAACACCTAAAAGAGGTCATATAATGCTAAGGAATGAGAAACAAGCTCTAGTTTCAAGGATTCTGATCGAAATAATATTATCTTTCACCTTAATTTAGAATATTTAAATTGGTGGAATTTAATGAATCAAAGTGAAGAGACAGAAATATTTTATCTTCCAGATCATATTATTCATCAAGGAACCTGATTCTGATAAAGCAAAAAATCATATTTAAAAAATTCTTTATTAGAATTACATTTCACAAATATTAAACATCTCAGTTTTTACTGTCTTCTCACAGGATAATCAAATATATGAAAGCTTCTTTCCATCTGTAAGATAATCAAGTAGAACTGCAATAGGCTTTTAGGGTCTTCCTTCCTTTTCCCCAAATCCTAATATAGAATTCCTGTATTAACCAAATGCTTGATAAGTCAAAGCTTTTTTTGATTTTCAAAAGTCAGTGAGTGAAAAATATATTTAGATAATTGTTGAAAATATAATGAGTTTCTGTTGTTATATAAAAGATATCTGTATAATATTAAGGAAGGAAGAAGCCTAAAAGCCTACTGAAGTTCTACTTAATCATCTTACAGATAGAAAGAGGCTTTCATATATTTGATTGAAATTTCAGCCATGGGTAATTTCTTTGTGAACATGATGATAGACTAAATGTCCTCTCTATTGTATCAGTTAGCTATAAAAGAATAAAAAGAAACACCTGGATCTCTAGCCAGGAAAGCCAAATTGTCAGAAAAGTATTCCTTTCTACTGCCACCCCCATGCTAAAACATGCAGTCAACTGAAGTGTAAAATGGATGAAAACCTAGATCATATTTAAATCCGAAATAACAAATTTTATCTATTTTGAATCCATTCTCAAGTACAGGTACACTAAGATGTTAGAAAGGATGAAGTTTAATATCTATGTCAGGCTTCAGAAATTAAAAAAAAAATAGTGAGTATATTCATATCATAGAAAGAAATATATACAACTATTGCTATTTGATTCTGGAAAGCATGTAAGAAGCAAAAGAATTCTGAAGAAAAAAAAAAAAGAACTGATAAAGACAGGCAGTGCAGACAGTTGTGAAAATGTAAATATTGAGAGTGGTAGCTGATAAGGTTAGTGTAGTGTGTTGTTGTGGATTAATATATAATATTAATATTAGTAACTATAGAATGGAGTGGTAACAGAATCACTTGTGGCATGGTAGTAAAAATGGTATAGTAGGAAGAGACTCAACTGTAGACTCTTTATGGGTAAATATGAGCTTGGAACCTATTATGTTTTCAAAAAGAGCCTTGTAAATATTATAAACACTTTTATATATATTTGCTATTGCTTCTCGACTACATCTTGGATAGAATCTTGCTATGGGAGTTGGTGCTAAATTAAGGAGTCAAATTGCTGTATATAGTATAATATAAACTAATGATATAGAAGATGATCTGTAAGATATCTAGTTAAAGATTTGTTGTTTTATGGCAAGACTTAACATTGAACCATGTTTGAAATTTATTTCCTTTCAGAAATTTTTATTTCTCAAGTAATGTGAGCAAGTATCAATGCCATTTTGATAATGTATAAAATGCATGCTTCCATTCTTCAAATGGCACACAAAAGATCAAAGTAAACAATGAATTATTTCTGACATTTTTTACTTAATTTTTGATTCTTGGATTCAAAATACTAAAGGAAAAATGGTTCAAACTAGTGTTTAGCCTTCTTATATGACAAAAGGAACTCTATTTAACTGCCACTGGTGCTTTATTTCTTTGGACTATATCAATATAAACAAAAATCAACATCATTCTGATGTAAATAGATATGGACATGAACCTCTAAAAGTCTTTTATCTTCTCAGTGTGATTTTTAAAAAGGACAATAGTTAATATGTACTCTTGCATCTATCAGTTGTTTATGGTTTTCTTTTTTAAAATTTTTATTAAAAAGTTTGTAGTATAGGTATAGAAATAATACTAACATTACCTTTCAGGAAACATTTAAAGTAGCTTATCAAGATTATAGACTCAGGATTTGCTTTCTGTTCTATGTAAAAATAAGTTCCATATTTCTCCTTTGTAGTCTTAATGAACTCAAAAAGAATGATGCACTGATGCAACTGTAATAAAGAGTACTGGGTAATTTTTAAATAATATATAAATATATCTCAAACTCATTTTGACATATCTCTGTCTCATTTTTACTTGTTGATGAATTAAGCATTTACTATTATCTTGCGGTCTTAGGAAGTACTGCTATTAATAAAGTTAAAGGATGTGATGGAATTTCAATAGAACTACTGAAAACCCTAAAAGATGATGCCATCAAGGTGCTGCATTCAAAATGTCAACAAATCTGGAAGACCCAGCATTGGCCACAGGACTGGAAAAGGTCAATTCTCACCCCAATTCCCAAAAGGATAGTACTAAAGAAAGTACTAACCATCAGACAATTGCACTCATCTCCCATGCTAGTAAGGTCATGCTTAAAATCCTGCATGCTAGGCTTCAGCATTATGCAAATCAGGAAACATTTGAATCAGTTCTAATGAGGTGGATGAAACTGGAGCCTATTATACAGAGTGAAGTAAGCCAGAAGGAAAAACATCAATACAGTATAATAACACATATATATGGAATTTAGAAAGATGGTAACAATAACCCTGTGTATGAGACAGCAAAAGAGACACTGATGTATAGAACAGTCTTATGACTCTATGGGAGAGGGAGAGGGTGGGAAGATTTGGGAGAATGGCATTGAAACATGTAAAATATCATGTATGAAACGAGATGCCAGTCCAGGTTCAATGCACGATACTGGATGCTTGGGGCTAGTGCACTGGGACGACCCAGAAGGATGGTATGGGGAGGGAGGAGGGTTCAGGATGGGGAACACATGTATACCTGTGGCGGATTCATTTTGATATTTGGCAAAACTAATACAATATTGTAAAGTTTAAAAATAAAATAAAATTAAAAAAAAAGAAATTCCATATGTCTAATAGGTTTAGAAAATGAAAAGCAATCAGAGATCCACAAGTTGTCAACATCACTGGATCATAACGAAAGCTAGGAAATTCCAGAAAAACATCTACCAATGTTTCATTGACTACACCAAAGCCTTTGACTGCGTGGACCATAAGAAATTCTAGAAAGCTCTTAAAGAGATGGTAATACTGGACCATCTTACCTGTCTCCTGAAAAACATGTATGTTCATCAAGAGGCAGTAGTTTGAACCCTGTATAGAGCAACTGATTGGTTCAATGTATGACAGAGGTGTCTGCTGTCACCCTGTTAGTTTAATCTATATGCTGAGAACAAAATGAAAAATGGGCTGAATGAGTTACAAGCTAGAATCAATATAAGTGGGAGAGACATCAACAACCTCAGATACGTGTATGATACCACTCTAATGACAGAAAGAGAAGAGGGACTAAAAACCTTTTGATGAGAATGAAGGAGGAGAGTGAAAGAGTTAGCTTAAAACTAAACGTTAAAATAACTAAGATCATGGCATCTGGGCCCATTATTTCATGGAAAATAGAGGGGGAAATATGGAAGTAGTGACAGGTTTGCTCTTCTTGGACTTCCCATGGTCTTCCCAGTGGTTACATGTGGTTGCAAGAGCTGGACTGTAAAGAAGTCAGAGGGCTGAAGAACAGATGACTTTGAACTGTGGTGCTGGAGAAGACTCCTGAAAGTCCTTTGGAGACTAAGGAGAATTTTTTATATAGTTCTTCTCTGTATTCTTGTCATCTCTTTTTAATTTCTTCTGTTTCTGTTAGGTCCATTCCATTTCTGTCCTTTATTGTGTCCATCTTTGAATGAACTATTTCCTTAGGATCTCTAATTTTCTTGAAGAGATCTCTAGTCTTTCCCATTTTATTGTTTTTCTCTGTTTGTTTTCATTGTTCACATAGGAAAGTTTTCTTATCTTTTCTTGCTGTTCTTTCATACTTTGTATTCAGATAAGTATATCTTTCTTTTGTTCCTTGCCTTTCACTTCTCTTCCTTTCTCACCTATTTGTAAGGCCTCCTCAGACAACCACTTTGCCTTTTTGAATTTCTTTCTCTTGGGGATGGTCTTGATCACTGCCTACTGTACAACGATATGAACCTCAATCCATTGTTCTTCAGACATTCTGTCTATCAGTCTAATCCCTTGAATTTGTCACATCCACTGTATAATCATAAGGGATTTGATTTAGATCATACCTGAATGATCTAGTGGTTTTCCATACTTTCTTCAATTTAAGTCTGAATTTGGCAATATGAACTTCATGATCTGAGCCATAGTCAGCTGCCAGGCTTGTTTGTACTCACTGTGTGGAGTTTCTCCATATTTGGCTGCAAAGAATATAATCAATCTGATTTCAGAGTTGACCATCAAGTGATGTCCATGTGTAACATCATCTCTTGTGTTGGTGGAAGAGGATGTTTGGTATGACCAGTGTGTTACCTTTTCAAAACCCTGTTAGCATTTACCCTGCTTCATTTTGTACTCCAAGGCCAAACTTGCCTGTTACTCCAGCTATCTCGTGTGTGTGTGTGTGTGTGTGTTAATTTTATTTTATTTTTAAACTTTACAATATTGTATTAGTTTTGCCAGATATCGAAATGAATCCACTACAGGTATACATGTGTTCCCCATCCTGAACCCTCCTCCCACCTCCCTCCCCATACCATTCCTCTGGGTCGTCCCAGTGCACCAGCCCCAAGCATCCAGTATCATGCATTGAACCTGGACTGGCGACTCGTTTCGTACATGATATTATACATGTTTCAATGCCATTCTCCCAAATCTTCCCACCCTCTCCCTCTCCCACAGAGTCCATAAGACTGATCTATACATCAGTGTCTCTTTTGTTTTAACAGGGTTATTGTTAGCATCTTTCTAAATTCCATATATATGCATTAGTATACTGTATTGGTGTTTTTATTTCTGGCTTACTTCACTCTGTATAATAGGCTCCAGCTTCATACTCCAGCTATCTCTTATCTGAGCACTTGGGCATCCCATTCCCCTATCATGAAAAGTCCATTTTTATTTTGGTGTTATTTATAGAAGTGGTCAAATAGGAGATGGCAAGAGTGAACATCGATAGTTGAGGAATCAGTGAACTATAATGGACTGGAATCAATGAATTTAATTCAAAGGACCATTATCTCTACTGCCATGGGTAAGAATCCCTTAGAAGAAATGGCGTAGCCATCATAGTAAAAATAAAGACTTTGAAATTCAGTACTTGGATGCAATCTCAAAAACGACAGAATGATTTCTGTTCATTTCCGAGGCAAATCAATCAATATCACAGTAATCCAAGTCTATGCCCCGAACAGCAATGCTGAAGAAGCTGAAGTTAAATGCTTCTATGAAAACCTACAAGACCTTCTAGAACTAACACCCCCAAAAGATGTCCTTTTCATTATAGGGGACTGCAATACAAAAGTAGAAAGTCAAGAAATACCTGGAGTAACAAGGAAATTTGGCTTTGGAATACAGAATGAAGCAGAGCAACGGCTGATAGTTTTGCCAAGAGAATGCACTGGTCAGAGCAAATACCCTCTTCCAACAAGACAAGAGAAGACTCTACATATGGACATCACCAGTTGGTCAATACTGAAATCAGATTGAGTATATTCTTTACAGCCAAAGATGGAGAAGCTCTACATAGTCAGCAAAAACAAGACTGGGAGGTGACTGTGGCTCAGATCATGAATTCCTTATTGCCAAATGCAGACTTAAATTGAAGAAAGTAGGGAAAACCACTAGACCATTCAGGTATGACCTAAATCAAATCCCTTACAACTAAACAGTGGAAGTGACAAACATATTCAACGGATTAGATCTGATAGACAGAGTGTCTGAAGAACTATCAATGGAGGTTCATGACATTATACAGGAGGCAGTGAATAAGACCATCCCTAGGAAAAAAGAAATGCAAAAAGAAAAAAACAAAAACAAAAAACAGTTTTCTGAGGAGGCCTTACAAATAGCTGTGCAAATAAAAGAAGTGAAAGGCAAAGGAAAAAAGGAAAGATATACTTACCTCAATACAGAGATTGAAAGAATAGCAAGGAGAGAAAAGAAAGCCTTCCTCAGTGATCAATGCAAAGAAATATAGGAAAACAATAGAATGGGAAAGGCTAGAGATCTCTTCAAGAAAATTAGAGATAGCAAAGGAACACTTCATGCACAGATGGGCACAACAAAGGACAGAAACGGTATAGACCTAGCAGAAGCAGAAGATATTAGGAAGAGGTTCCAAGAACACATAGAACTACACACAAAAAAATGATTTTCATGACCCAGATAATCACGATGGCATGATCATTCACCTAGAGCCAGACATCCTGGAATGTGAAGTCAAGTGAGCCTTAGGAAGCATCACTACGAGCAAAGCTAGTGGAGGTGATGGAATTCCAGTTGAGTTATTCCAAAACCTAAAAGATGATGCTGTGAAAGTGCTACATTCAATATGCCAGCAAACTTGGAAAAGTCAGCAGTGCCACAGGACTGGAAAAGGTGTTTTTATTCCAATCCCAAAAGAAAGACAATGCCAAAGAATGCTCAAACTACCATACAATTGCACTCATCTCACACGCTAGTAAAATAATGCTAAAAATTATCCAAGCCAGGCTTCCAGAGTATGTGAACCGTGAAATTCCAGATGTTCAAGCTGGATTTAGAAAAGGCAGAGGAACCAGAGATCAAATTGCTAACATTCCTTGGATCATCAAAAAAGAGAGCGAGTTCCAGGAAAACATCTGCTTCTGCTTTATTGTCTATGCCAAAGCCTTTGACTGTGTGGATAAAAAAAGAGGAAAATTCTTCAAGAGATGTTTATGCAGGTCAAGAAGCCACAGTTAGAACTGGACATGTAACAACAGACTGATTTCAAATCGGGAAAGGCTGTATATTGTCACCCTGCTCATTTAGCTTATATGTGGACTACATCATGAGAAGTGTAAGATTGGATGAAACACAAGCTCAAATAAAGAGATTGCCACGGGAAATATCATTAACCTCAGATATTGAAATGACACCACACTTATACCAGAAAGCAAAGAAGAAAACTTTCCTTTCCACCAAAAAATAAATAAATAAATAAATAAAGAGCCTCTTAATGAAAGTGAAAGCTGAAAGTGAAAAAGTTGGCTTAAAACTCAGGAAACTAAGATCATATCATCTGGTCCCCTCACTTCATGGCAAATAGATGGGAAAACAACGACAGACTTTATATTTTTGGGGACTTCAAAATCACTGCAGATGGTGACTGCAGCCATGAAATTAAAAGACACTTGCTCCTTGGAAGAACATTTATGACCAACCTAGAAAGCATATTAAAAAGCAGAGACATTACTTTGCCAACAAAGTTCTGTCTAACCAAAGCTTTGGTTTTTCCAGTAGTCATGTATGGATGTGAGAGCTGGACTATTAAGAAATCTGAGTGCCAAATAATTGATGCTTTTGAACTGTGGTGTTGGAGAAGATTCTTGAGAGTTCCCCTCCCACCTCCCTCCCCATACCATCCCTCTGGGTCATCCCAGTGCACCAGCCCCAAGCACCTGTATCATGCATCGAACCTGGACTGGCGATTCGTTTCATATATGATATTATATATGTTTCAATGCCATTCTCCCAAATCTCCCCACCCTCTTCCTCTCCCAGAGACTCCAAAAGACTCTTCTGTATATCTGTGTCTCTTTTGCTGTCTTGCAATCAGGGTTATCCTTACCATCTTTCTAAATTCCATATATATGCGTTAGTACACTGTATTGGTGTTTTTCTTGCTTATGACTTTTAACAAAGATAAAATTAAGTTCACTGGGTCTAAAATATTCCTAAAATATGTTTCTCTAAAGAAATTAATATCAGTAACTTTATTAATCATATTCAAGTACAGAGAACTTGGAAACAATCTACTCCTGTTGATCTTGTGTTTAGCTGCTATGCCATATTAATTGTGCCAAAATGAAAGTAATTTGAAGGTCTCCTATGCTGGACTTTGAATTTTTTTTTATAATTCCAGATTTCATAATAAATTGCAGTGGTTCTAAAAAATAGACTTGGTATCAGCATCGCATTAGTAGTTTTTTAAACTACTTTGCTAGAGCCATGCCTTTGGTCTCTTGAATCCATTGGGGATGAGAGGAATGTCAGGTGTATGTATTTTTTAAAAAATGCTTTATATGCAGTTAGACTGGGATGCCACATGAATGGCATCACTGACTCAATGAAGTTGAACTTGGGGACAAACTCTAGGATAGGTGAGGGACAAGGATGCCTGGCATGCTGCATTTCATGGAGTCTCAAAGAGTTGGATATGGCTTGGCAGCTGAACACAAGAACATGCAGTTTGAGTGGCTGGAAATCAGTGCTGAGTTTAAAAAACCAAGGGGAGGGGTCAAAGGAATAAAAATCTTGATAAGTCATTTTAAAAATAAATTATGGAAATTTATTTCTCATAGTTCTGGAGGGTGGAAGTCCAAGGGTAGGGTGCTAGGATGAGACTGTCTTCCAGGTGAGGACCCTCTTTCATGTTTTCATCTTCTAGTTGTATCTTCACATGGCTGAAGGGTAAGCCACTGGATTTTATTATCACAGATTTTTATGTGTATTGGACTCGAGTAACATTTTTTGGGGTGGGAAAATATATAGGCTTAATTTGACAAAATAAACTATCCAAGGCTAGGGGTATAGTTCCAGCAATCCAAATCTCTTCCTATAAAATAGGAATGATAGGAATGATAGGAATGATAATCATGTTCTACCAGTTTTGAAGCAAAAAAGTAAATAGATCTAGAACAGTTTTTCTAACCCCAACTACTCATAAGTTTACCTCTATTCCTTAATGTTCTTATGAGGAAAATACTTTACACTCTTGAAGGTTAAGAAATCTAGGATTAATAAGATTACAATGTAAAGTTGTGCTGTTCCTTGTCTTTTCAAAAATATTGGATAATATTTTAAATAAAACTTGGAGAAACCAGAAGAGGTGCCTACAGTTGTAGCTCTCAACCAGCCTTGCACAATGTTCTGATATAATTGACTTTTCCTGTGAACTAAAATTAACAATCCTTTCTTTGGAACAACAGATACCAACAGTGTAATCTAATCTGGCCATGGAAACTTTTCTGAATAACACTGGGTAACATAAAATAAAAGGCAACCCACTCCAGTATTCTCACCTAGAAAATTCCATGGACAGAGAAACTTGGCAAGCCATAGTCCATGGGGTCGCCAAAAGTTGGGCACAACTTAATGACTAAACCATCAACATAGAATAGCAGGGAAGGAAATGCTGAGTGAAGAAACATGCAGACATACCATATTTGTAGGAAGCAGTCTGTAGTTGAGGCAACATGAAGGGGGAAAATTGCTTTGTGTTGTCTGGAGAGAAGTAGAGTGTAAGATCAATAACCTACATAATATAAAATCCTGTGCCTCAAAGAGTTTCACTCAGAACTAGGGAAAATTCCTGAGAACTTGATATCTCATTCTTTCCCCCAACAAAATATTCCTGAAAATAGCTTGATGGCAGGTATCTTACCTCAGTCATAGAATAAAAATTTGGGAAGGATGTCATCCCAGGATCTATAAGGATACTATGTAAGATAAAAATGAAAAAAAAAAAAAAAAAAATCCATTGAGGGATCACTAACACTGTATTTATTTTCTGTAGAGTCATATTGTATCTGAAAGAAGACTCTCTGTTTCTTGCCTATGAAACATATGACTAGTTTCTGGGAATTTTTCTAAGACTGTGGTGGAAAATTCCAGTGTTTCCACAACCTTATTTGACATAAGGAAAAGCAGAAGCAAAAATAGAGGAAATATAACCTCTATCTAATTTCTGTCTTCAAGTAATGATGTTTAAGTAAAATTGCCTGGCCAAATCTGAATTTCACCCAGGACACAAGATGAAAGTGCAGCCAGAAAATGTAATTTTCAAAACACCATTTAGCGATAAATAATTAAAGCATAATCTACAACTGAATGAATTACTATAAACTTTTATTTAATTAAAACCTAGACGTTTTCGGTGTTTTTTTTTTTTAACATGAAAATATACTTGTTTTTATTCACATTGAGAGAGATTCCAATTATGATTATAATGCTATGGCATTTTTGCACATCAAATTGCCAAATAAGTTTAATAACCTTCAATTATTGGCATAAGTATGGCCAAACAGGTGGTCGAAATTGTAGACAAGAGTGTAAAATAGAACAGGCCCAAAAGCGAAATATTGAAATATCTATTAAAATAATATGCACTTATTCACTGATACAGCATTTCATTTCTAGGATTTTTTACTACACATACCTATGAGAATGTTCATTTTTGTATTGTTTCTAATAACAAAAGATTGAAACAAAATGTTGAATAATAATCTAAAAGGGATTGGATAAAGATGTGTTTATAGTACCTTGTTAAAATGGAATAGCCATTAATAAGAATGAGTCCTCCCTACATGTAATGATATTGAGTCATCTAAAAAATACGTTACGTACACAAATCAAGTTGTGTAGTGTGCTTCAATTAGGGTACATATTCAACATACATACTAGTGTACATGAATGAAATATATACATAGTTCTCTATATAAAAAATGCTATCTCTAAAAGGATATTCACAAACTAGAAGGACAATTGTCTTCAGGATAAAAATATAGTGGATAGAAAAAAAAAAAATTGGATGGAGATTTTATCATAAAACCTTTCACACCATTTGAATTTTGATTCATGAGCACATATAAACTATTAAAAATTAATTTTTAAACTGTTAAATAACTCACTGACAAATAAACATTTTTGTTTACTATATATGTTTTTTTTAAATTTTTAATTTTATTTTTTTTCTTCCCATCTTGCATATGTTAGACAAAGTTCTGTCTAACCAAACTTTGGTTTTTCCAGTAGTCATGTATGGATGTGAGAGCTGGACTATTAAGAAATCTGAGTGCTAAATAATTGATGCTTTTGAACTGTGGTGTTGGAGAAGATTCTTGAGAGTTCCCCTCCCACCTCCCTCCCCATACTATCCCTCTGGGTCATCCCAGTGCACTAGCCCCAAGCATCCAGTATCGTGCATCAAACCTGGACTGGCAACTCGTTTCATACATGATATTATACATGTTTCAATGCCATTCTCCCAAACCTCCCCACCCTCTCCCTCTCCCACAGAGTCCATAAGACTGTTCTATACATCAGTGTCTCTTTTGCTGTCTCGTACACAGGGTTATTGTTAGCATCTTTCTAAATTCCATATATTTGCATTAGTATACTGTATTGGTGTTTTTCCTTCTGGCTTACTTCACTCTGTATAATAGGCTCCAGTTTCATCCACCTCATTAGAACTGATTCAAATGTATTCTTTTGAATGGCTGAGTAATACTCCATTGTGTATATGTACCACAGCTTTCTTATCCATTCATCTGCTGATGGACATCTAGGTTGCTTCCATGTGCTGGCTATTATAAACAGTGCTGCGATGAACATTGGGGTACACGTGTCTCTTTCCCTTCTGGTTTCCTCAGTGTGTATGCCCAGCAGTGGGATTGCTGGATCATAAATCCGTGCACATATGGACACCTTATCTTTGACAAAGGAGGCAAGAATATACAATGGATTAAAGACAATCTCTTTAACAAGTGGTGCTGGGAAATCTGGTCAACCACTTGTAAAAGAATGAAACTAGAACACTTTCTAACACCATACACAAAAATAAACTCAAAATGGATTAAAGATCTAAATATAAGACCAGAAACTATAAAACTCCTAGAGGAGAACATAAGCAAAGCACTCTCTGACATACATCACAGCAGGATCCTCTATGACCCACCTCCCAGAATATTGGAAATAAAAGCAAAAATAAACAAATGGGACCTAATTAAACTTAAAAGCTTCTGCACATCAAAGGAAACTATTAGCAAGGTGAAAAGGCAGCCTTCAAAATGCGAGAAAATAATAGCAAATGAAGCAACTGACAAACAACTAATCTCAAAAATATACAAGCAACTCCTACAGCTCAACTCCAGAAAAATAAATGACCCAATCAAAAAATGGGGCAAAGAACTAAATAGACATTTCTCCAAAGAAGACATACAGATGGCTAACAAACACATGAAAGATGGCTCAACATCACTCATTATCAGAGAAATGCACATCAAAACCACTATGAAGTACCATTTCACACCAGTCAGAATGACTGCGATCCAAAAGTCTACAAGCAATAAATGCTGGAGAGGGTGTGGAGAAAAGGGAACCCTCTTACACTGTTGGTGGGAATGCAAACTAGTACAGCCACTATGGAGAACAGTGTGGAGATTCCTTAAAAACTGGAAATCAGTTTCTCATCTACAGTCCCAGTCATTCTACCCTGATAATGATAAATAACATTTCCTATTTTTTTTCCCATGAAAAAGATCTTCATGATAAATTATTCAAGACAATTTGTACTACATATCACGATAAGTGAAACTTTTCTTTCAGAGTACTAATGCTTTGGAGGAAATCAAAGGTTGTTCGTAAAATATAAGAGGAAGCCCTGTTTTACTCTGAAGTGTAATGCTTATTCAAATATAGTATTCTAGAGATGGAAAAAGAACCAAGGATTTTCATAATTCTTTACTAATAATAGGTGATAATGGTGATGCTCTGACTACTGAAATATTAAATGAACAAAGTAGAATTCATCATTATTTCAACTTTAAGCATCTGTCTATTCTTCAGACAAGTGTGAAATAACAGTCAGTAAAGTAACAGAAAATGGAATCAGTTCTTAAGATGAATGCTGATTAAATAAAATGATTAGAAATGCTAATAAAATGCATTAGCTAAAGAAATGCTAATACAAATGTTGCTATTTTCTAGCTGTACTTTCACAAATCATCTGGAATAACTCTAAATAAAACAGCATCTACAATTTTACTTAAATTAGATATGGATATCTTCAGTGGAAAACAGGGAAAATAAATATATGTTAGCTATTCTACAAGACAACTGATGTGCCTGACTTTAAGCTCCAAAGCAAGGAAAGAGTCTCAGAGAAGTTACTTAACCTGCCCAAGGTCACATGGAAAGCAAAATCAAGAAATAAATAGAATCTGACACCCAGTTAATGTATATATTGAAGCCTTCATCCCAAGTGTGACTGTATTTGATAGTAGGCCCTCTGAGGAAATGATAAAACCCTAATCCAACAAGGCTAGTGCCATTAAATAATGGGAAGAGACACCAGAGCTTACTCTCTGGACTGTGTGAAAACACAGCAAGGAGATGATTGTCTGAAAGCCAGAAAGAGAACCTTCTAGAAACTGAATTTGCTGGCACCTTGATCCTGGGCTTTCTAGGGTTCAGAACTGTGAGAAAATAAATTATTCTGATTTAAGCCAACAAATGTATTGGATTTTTGTTATGATATCTGTAGAAGACCAAAACAAGGTGTAAGAACTGACATGTCTAAGAAATTCCAAGGTGTTGTTAATGTTACTGACTCAGGAATCCCATTTTTAAAATTACTATTAAAGAAGTAAAATTTAAGTAACCAGGAGTCATTATGAATTGTCTAAATGCAAAAATAACGATGTACACAGTAGTGTTCTGTTCTAGTGTTCATATCCTCATGTTTTCAGAGTGAATTTCTGTCTCCCTGAGGACATAAGTTTAAGCAAATGATCTTGATGATAGTCATCTGCTTTATCTTTAATGAGTTAACAGACTTTGTCATATCTAAAAAACCCATAGAGAAGTGTTCTCATTTATAGTATCTGCTCTACAGGTAACTTAGTCCTTTTGTTTTATCCCTAAATAGCCTGAAATATTTGTCTATTTATTTATTTATTCAATCTTTCATTGATGTGGGATTAGTATGTTGTGAATTTTAGGAGTCTGCTTACTTTGTTTTAGATAAATATAAAAAAGTGTACTGTTAGATTATACTAACCAACTAAGATAAGCATTTCTTATTTATAAAAGATGTTTAGCTACAGTTTTAAATAGCAAAATTAGTCAGTTCATACATTGATTACAGATCAACAAATTTTCAAATCATATGACACTTAAAGAAAATTGATGAAAAAAAAGGATGTGCATTTTTGAGGGTATTCACTATAAGAAATAGACAAGATTGAACGCCCTAAATAGCAATTCACACCTCCAAATTTTCTATGTATTAAAAAAAACACACACACCAGGTACTCGTAAGGGGGGGTACACAAGTTTGTTACTTAAGAAAAGAAAAGAAATTATATCCTGAGAACCTTAGATCTTGAGAATGTCTACATATATACAAAGTGAATTAAGAATTTAACCAATCATTCTGGTGCCTTATCCCACAAGCACTGATGTTAATTAAAAATGTGAAGTCTTCTGAGAACCGAGTTAACTGATTTTATGGCTTACCAGTCTGATAAATGATTGCAGCATATTTCACAGTTCTTCTTGAATTTAATTCACAATGGAAGGTAAAAATCTCCTTTGTAAGTTGTCAGCTAGGGAACTCACTTTAGAAGGAGAGGAAATAAAACTTCTTAGAGAAGCAAAGAAAAATGAATCTGGGATGACACTGAAGGCATTGAAAAATGGATATATTTTTGGTTCAAGAATATTGAAAATGCTATTTGTGGTCTCTGAATAATGAGACCATTTTTGTACATGTTTTTTTGTATATGGTTTGTACATGGTGATTACTGATTGCCATCACATTGTCTCCACCTGTCACAAGATATCATTATCCACTTAAGAAATAAGATGTAGAGGGTCCTCATTTGAAAGACTGCCTGTCAAAAAGGCTATTAACTGTTTAACGAACATGGCATATACAATTATTTTCTCTTTCCTAACAAATAAAAAGGTGTTTGTTATCTGTTTCTTATCAGAAATTAACATGGAAAATTTCAGAAGTAATTTTCTAATTATTATTGTAAATATAAATGTGTAGAATACCCCAAACTCTGGAATTTGTGAACTATAAAGAATGGACTGAAAGGAATATTAAATATGCTTCTTAAATTCCAATGAATTGTAGAAAGTGGTTCACTTCAGTTCAGTTCAGTCCCTCAGTCATGTCCGATACTTTGCGACCCCATGAATCGCAGCACGCCAGGCCTCCCTGTCCATCACCAACTCCCGGAGTTCACTCAGACTCACGTCCGTCGAGTCAGTGATGCCATCCAGCCATCTCATCCTCTGTCGTCCCCTTCTCCTCCTGCCCCCAATCCCTCCCAGCATCAGAGTCTTTTCCAATGAGTCAACTCTTCGCATGAGGTGGCCAAAGTACTGGAGTTTCAGCTTCAGCATCATTCCTTCCAAAGAAATCCCAGGGCTCATCTCCTTCAGAATGGACTGGTTGGATCTCCTTGCAGTCCAAGGGACTCTCAAGAGTCTTCTCCAACACCACAGTTCAAAAGCATCAATTCTTCAGCACTCAGCCTTCTTCACAGTCCAACTCTCACATCCATACATGACCACTGGAAAAACCATGGCCTTAACTAGACAGACCTTTGTTGGCAAAGTAATGTCTCTGCTTTTGAATATGCTATCTAGGTTGGTCATAACTTTTCTTCCAAGGAGTAAGCGTCTTTTAATTTCATGGCTGCAGTCACCATCTGCAGCGATTTTGGAGCCCAGAAAAATAAAATCTGACACTGTTTCCCCATGTATTTCCCATGAAGTGATGGGACCAGATGCCATGATCTTAGTTTTCTGAATGTTGAGCTTTAAGCCAACTTTTTCACTCTCCACTTTCACTTTCATCCAGAGGCTATTTAGTTCCTCTTCACTTTCTGCCATAAGGGTGGTGTCATCTGCATATTTGAGGTTATTAATATTTCTCCGGGCAATCTTGACTCCAGCTTGTGCTTCTTCCAGTCCAGCGTTTCTCATGATGTACTCTGCATATAATTTAAATAAGCAGGGTGACAATATACAGCCTTGATGTACTCCTTTTCCTATTTGGAACCAGTCTGTTGTTCCATGTCCAGTTCTAACTGTTGCTTCCTGACCTGCATACAGATTTCTCAAGAGACAGGTCAGGTGGTCTGCTTTTCCCATCTCTTTCAGAATTTTCCACAGTTGATTGTGATCCACATAGTCAAAGGCTTTGGCATAGTCAATAAAGCAAAAATAGATGTTTTCCTGGAACTCTCTTGCTTTTTCCATGATCCAGCGGATGTTGGCAATTTGATCTCTGGTTCTTCTGCCTTTTCTAAAACCAGCTTGAACATCAGGAAGTTCATGGTTCACGTATTGCTAAAGCCTGGCTTGGAGAATTTTGAGCATTACTTTACTAGCATGTGAGATGAGTGCAATTAGGTGGTAATTTGAGCATTCTTTGTCATTGCCTTTCTTTGGGGATTGGAATGAAAACTAACCTTTTACAGTCCTGTAGCCACTGATGAGTTTTCCAAATTTGCTGGTATATTGAGGGCAGCACTTTCACAACATCATCTTTCAGCATTTGAAATAGCTCAACTGGAATTCCATCACCTCCTCTAGCTTTGTTCGTAGTGATGCTTTCATGACTTCACATTCCAAGATGTCTGGCTCTAGGTCAGTGATCACACCATCGTGATTATCTGGGTCATGAAGATCTTTTTTGTACAGTTCTTCTGTGTATTCTTGCCACTTCTCTTAATATCATCTGCTTCTGTTAGGTCCATACCATTTCTGTCCATTATCAAGCCTATCTTTGCATGAAACATTCCATTGGTATCTCTAATTTTCTTGAAGAGATCTCTAGTCTTTCCCATTCTGTTGTTTTCCTCTATTTCTTTGCATTGAATGCTGAGGAAGGCTTTCTTATCTCTTCTTGCTCTTCTTTGGAACTCTGCATTCAGATGCTTATATCTTTCCTTTTCTCCTTTGCTTTTCACTTCTCTTCTTTTCACAACTATTTGTAAGGCTCCCCAGATAGCCATTTTGCCTTTTTCCATTTCTTTACCATGGGGATGGTCTTGATCCCTGTCTCCTGTACAATGTCACAAACCTCATTCCATAGTTCATCAGACACTCTATCTAGCAGATCTAGGCCCTTAAATCTATTTTTCACTTCCACTGTATAATCATAAGGGATTTGATTTAGGTCATACCTGAATGGTCTAGTGGTTTTCCCTACTTTCTTCAATTTAAGTCTGAATTTGGCAATAAGGAGTTCATGATCTGAGCCACAGTCAGCTCCTGGTCTTGTTTTTGCTGACTGTATAGAGCTTCTCCATCTTTGGCTGCAAAGAATATAATCAATCTGATTTCGGTGTTGACCATCTGGTGATGTCCACGTGTAGAGTCTTCTCTTGTGTTGTTGGAAGAGGGTGTTTGCTATTACCAGTGCATTCTCTTGGCAAACTATTAGTCTTTGCCCTGCTTCATTCCATATTCCAAGGCCAAATTCGCCTGTTACTACAGGTGTTTCTTGACTTTCTACTTTTGCATTCCAGTCCCCTATAATGAAAAGGACATCTTTTTTGGGTGTTAGTTCTAAAAGGTCTTGTAGGTCTTCATAGAACCGTTCAACTTCAGCTTCTGGCATAGACTTGGGTTTCTGTGATTTTGAATGGTTTGCCTTGGAAACGAACAGAGATCATTCTGTCATTTTCGAGATTGCATCCAAGTACTGCATTATGGACTCTTTTGTTGACCATGATGGCTATCCATTTCTTCTAAGGGATTCCTGCCTGCAGTAGTAAATATAATGGTCATCTGAGTTAAATTCACCCATTCCAGTCCATTTGTGTTTGCTGGTTCCTAGAATGTCAACACTCACTCTTGCCGTCTCTTGTTTGACCACTTCCTATTTGCCTTGATTCATGGACCTGACATTCCAGGTTCGTATGCAATATTGCTCTTTACAGCATCGGACCTTGCTTCTATCACCAGTCACATCCACAGCTGTGTATTGTTTTTGCTTTGGCTCCATCCCTTCATTCTTTCTGGAGTTATTTCTCCACTGATCTCCAGTAGCATATTGGGCACCTACTGACCTGGGGAGTTCCTCTTTCAGTATCCTATCATTTTGCCTTTTTATACTGTTCATGGGATTCTCAAGGCAAGAATACTGAAGTGGTTTGCCATTCCCTTCTCCAGTGGACCACATTGTGTCAGATCTCTCCATCATGACCCACCCATCTTGGGTTGCCCCATGGGAATGGCTTAGTTTCATTGAGTTAGACAAGGCTGTGGTCCTAGTGTGATTAGACTGACTAGTTTCCTGTGAGTATGGTTTCAGTGTGTCTGCCCTCTGATACCCTCTTGCAACACCAACCGTCTTACTTGGGTTTCTCATATCTTGGGCGTGGGGTATCTCTTCATGGCTGCTCCAGCCAAGTACAGCCGCTGCTCCATACCTTGGGCGAGGGGTATCTCCTCACCGCCACCCTTCCTAACCTTCAACGTGGGATAGCTCCTCTAGGCCCTCCTGTGCCCGCGCAGCCAATGCTTCTTGAACATGGGCTTGGTCATCCCAGCGGCTGCCCCTGGCCTCAGGTGTGGGATAGTTCCTCCCCACTGCCGCCCCTGGCCTCGCATGTGGGGGCATGGGGTAGCTCCTCCTGGCCACCACCTCTGACTTCTGACGCAGGATAGCTCCTCTCGGCTGCCACCCCTGACCTTGGACTTGGGTATTTCTTCTCGGCCGTTCCTGCGCCATTGCATCCTGGCACTCTCGGCTGCTGCCCCTGACCTTGTATGTGGGGTAACTCCTCTTGGCCACTGCTCTTTGGGCATGGGGTCCTCCTGGCTTCTGCCCCTGACCTCGGACATGCGGTAGCTGCTTTCGGCCGCGCTTAGTGCGCCGGTCGCCCCCACATGCATTTCAGATTTAAAATCAAGTAAAGGTGTCCAGAACTCTACTGGTACCCTAGTTTCTTTTAGATTTGATATGAGTAATAATACCACAATTGATTATAAATCTCAACTTAATGATGTATGACAAAACCAATAGAATATTGTAAAGTAATTAACCTCCAATTAAAATAAATAAATTTATATTAAAAAAATGTTCAGTGAAGTTTTTGTTTGCTTGTTTGTTCGTTTTTAATTTTTTGTCACCCAGATGTGTCAGTGCCTATTTAGGTTAAAGGTTTTAAACACTGACAATTAACTTATCTTAATTGATTTGGCAAGTGAGAGGCTACAATTTTAAAATAGGAAAGTCTTTCTTATTTCTCTTAAATTATGGATCTAGCAGTTTTCTGGACATACTTTCTAAATTGTACTTTGGTTTCCTTTATAAAAACAAAAATTCTAATCTAACAGTACATTATTAAAAAGAAAGGAGAATTTAAGCAAATAAGTGAATGCTGCCAAATGCTGCCACATAGACTGGATAAGGCAATGGCATCCCACTCCAGTACTCTTGCTTGGAAAATCCCATAGACAGAGGAGCCTGGTAGGCTGCAGTCCATGGTGTCGCGAAGAGTTGAATACGACTGAGCGACTTCCCTTTCACTTTTCACTTTCAAGCATTAGAGAAAGAAACGACAACCCACTCCAGTGTTCTTGCCTGGAGAATCCCAGGGACAGGGGAGCCTGGTGGGCTGCCGTCTATGGGGTCACACAGAGTCGGACATGGCTGAAGTGACTTAGCAGCAGCAGCCACATAGAGTAATTCATTATGAAAAAAATAGAAATTGTTTCCAGTTTGTATTGGTGTCTCTTCCAGATTTCACTTAGCTTTTAACTCTGGACAGCAAACAATGATTAAACAAGCGGTATAGTCTCAAAATGAGCTATTGGATAACAATTATTATGTAGAATATAAACCTTACTAAAACTGTAAGGGCCAGAATTGTTATTGATGGACACTGTGGATATTGAAGTGGTTATAAGGCAATGTTTTTTAAAGGTTTTATTTTATCCTGTCTTCACTTTTTTTTTAATTGTCTATTCTAGTGACATAAAATCATATTTGATGTATTAAGATTTAAGACCTGCTGTTATATTGGCAGAAAAATGTGTTATCTTCCAAAGTGGTTATAGTTTTACTGTCTTAAACTATAAATAGCCACATCTTATCTAATATAATTAAGAAACAATGGCTCAAACCAACTCTTCTAAAACAAAACAACTTTGGTGGGAATCTGAATTCTAATATATATATATATATATATATATATATATATATATATATAGCTTATCAACTAATTTAGGTATATAAGATCAACAGTTCCTGTAAAATTTCCCAGGAGTGCAATATCTATTAAAATACCAATGGCCTTTTTTGACAGTACTAAAAGAAATAATTCTAAAACTTGTATGGAAATGCAAAAGATCCCAAATAGCCAAAAGAATCTTGAGAAAGAAGAACAAAGTTGGAGGGATCACACTCCCTGACTTCAAACTATAATTAAAAAAAGAGATAAACATAACAAAAAAAGATAATTAGATCCATGGGACAAACAGATGGTTGCCAGAAGCGAGGGGGGCTGGGGGAAGAAAGAAAGAGGTGAAAGAGATTAAAAGATTAAGAAAAGTTTTCCAGGAGTTTGCATTGCAAAACTATTCTATATAATTTTCATGCAGTATTGAGATATTTTTCCAGTATAAAACTTTTCAATTCAACCACCTTGATGTGCTTTTTCAAATACAAACATTTTTACTAGGACCAAGAACAAGCCATTCCATTTTGGGAATTATACAAGGTGGAAAAAAAAAAAAAAAACAACCTATTTTAGCAAGAGCTAAAGATCTGGCCCCATCACTTCATGGGAAATAGATAGGGAAATAGTGGAAACAGTGTCAGACTTTATCTTTTGGGGCTCCAAAATCACTGCAGATTGTGATTACAGCCTTGAAATTAAAAGAAGCTTACTCCTTGGAAGGAAAGTTATGACCAACCTAGATAGCATATTAAAAACAGTGACATTACTTTGCCAACAAAGGTCTGTCTAGTGAAGGCTATGGTTTTTCCAGTGGTCATGTATGGATGTGAGAGTGGGACTGTGAAGATAGCTGAGCACCAAAGAATTGATGCTTTTGAACTGTGGTGTTGGAGGAGACTCTTGAGAGTCCCTTGGACTGCAAGGAGATACAACCAGTCCATTCTAAAGGAGATCAGTCCTGGGTGTTCATTGGAAGGACTGATGCTAAAGCTGAAACTCCAGTACTTTGGCCATCTCAAGCAAAGAGTTGACTCATTGGAAAAGACTCTGATGCTGGGAGGGATTGGGGGCAGGAGGAGAAGAGGACGACAGAGGATGAGATGGCTGGATGGCATCACCGACTCGATGGACATGGGTTTGGGTAGACTCTGGGAGTTGTTGATGGACAGGGAGGCCTGGCGTGCTGCGATTAATGGGGTCGCAAAGAGTCGGACACGACTGAATGACTGAACTGAACTGAACTGAAAGATTAAAATGAAAGTGAAGTGAAAGTCGACTAGTCGTGTCTGACTCTTTGTGACCCCATGGACTATACTGTCCATGGAATTCTACAGGCCAGAATACTGGAGTGGTTAGCCCTTTTTTTTCCCTCCCCCCCCAGGGGATCTTTCCAACCCAGGTATCGAACCCGGGTCTCCCTCATTGCAGGCAGACCCTTTATCAGCTTAGACACAAGGGAAGACCAAGAATACTGGAGTGGGTAGCCTATCCCTTCTCCAGCGGATCTTCCTGATCCAAAAATAGAACCAGGATACCCTGCATTTCAGGTGGATTCTTGACCAACTGAGCTATGAGGGAAGCCCCAAAACTGACACAGATGCTAGGAATACAGTTATTATGTACTTTTCTTATTCATTTTATTAATCATTGTATTAATATTACTTAATTTATTATTTAATTATTCACTTTCATTGTGATGCAGGCTTCCCTTCCAGCTCAGTTGGTAAAGAATCCATCTGCAATGTGGGAGACCTGGGTTCGATCTCTGGGTTGGGAAGATCCCCTGGAGAAGGGAAAGGCTACCCACTCCAGTATTCTGGCCCAGAAAATTCCATGGACTCTATAATGCATTGGGTCACAAAGAATCGTACACGATTGAGCGACTTTCAGTTTCATTGTGATGCAGGCCATGTGTGAAATTACAAGAAGACCTGGTCTGTCTTGGGAGTCAAGGAAATGTTTTGGTTTATTTATTTATTGCAAGGTATTTGCTTTACCATATTTTTCTGATTTCTGCCACCTACATCAACATGAATCAGCCACAGGTATGCAGATGTTCTCTCCCCCATGATCCTCCCTCCCATCTCCCACCCCACCCTATCCCTCTAGGTCGTCATGGAGACCTGGGTTGAGCTACCTGTGTCACACAGCAAATTCCCACTGGCTATTTTACATATGGTAATGTATATGTTTCCACATTACTGTCTCAGTTATCCCACTCTCTCCCTCCCATACTGTGTCCACAAGTCTGTTTGCTATGTCTGCATCTCCACTGCTGCCCTGAAAAAAAGGTTTATCAGTACCATCTTTCTAGATTCCATACACATGTGTCAATGGCAATATTTATTTTTCTCTTTATGACTTACTTCACTCTGTACAGTAGGCTCTATGTTTATCCACCTCATTAGGAGTGACTTAAATGCATTCTTTTATAAAACTGAGTAATGTTCCATTGTATATATGTACCACAATTTCTATACGTATTCATCTGTCAATCGACATCTAGGCTGCTTCCATGTCCTAGCTACTGTAAGAAGAGCTGCAAAGAATATTGGGATACATGCATCTCTTTCAGGTATGGTTTCCTCAGGGTATATGCCCAGTAGTGGGATTGCTGGGTCATATGATAGTTCTCTTCCTAGTTTTTTTTTAGAAACCCCCACACTGATTTCCATAGTGATTTTATCAATTTACTTTCCCACCAACAGTGCAAAAGGGTTTCTGTCTCCACATCCTCTTCAGTATTTGTTTGTAAATTTTTTTTTTAAATGATAGCCATTCTAACAGTGTGAGGTGATGCTTCACTGTAGTTTTCATTTGCATTTCTCTAATAATGAGTGATGTCAAGCATCTTTTAATGTGTTGTGAATGAAGAGTACAAGAGATCTATATTTCTCTGTGTTAATTTTATATCCTGTGACTTTACTATATTCATTTATTAGCTCTAGTAATTTTCTGTAAATCTTTTTTTGGAGAAATGTCTCTTTAGGTCTTCTACCCATTTTTTGATTGAGTTGTTTGTTTTCTGGTATTGAGCTACATGAGCTACTGGTGTATTATGGAGGTTAATCCCTTGCCAGTTGTTTTCAGAATTCTTCCATTCTGTGGGTTATCATTTAATCTTGTTTATTGTTTCCTTTGCTTTTCAAATACTTCTAAGTTTAATTAAGTCCCATTTATTTACTTTAATTTTTATTTCCATTACTCTAGGAAGTATGTCAAAGAGGATCTTTCTGTGATATATGTCAGAGGGCATTGCCTATATTTTCCTCTAAAAGCTTTGTTATAACATGCTCTACCTATGTTCTCCTCTCAGAGTTTTATAGTTTCTGGTCTTACATTTAAATCTTTAATCCATTTTGGATTTACTTTTGTGTCATGATGTTAGAAAGTGTTCTAGTTTCATTATTTTACATGTAGCTATCCAGTTTTCTCAGCACCACTTATTGAAGAAACTGTCTTTTCTCCGTTGCATAATCTTGCCTCCTTTATCAAAGATAAAGTGCCCATAGGTGTGTGAATTTATCTCTGGGCTTTCTATCTTGTTCCATTGCTCTATATTTCTGTTTCTGTGCCAATCCCATACTGTTTTAATGACTGTAGCTTTGTAGTATAGTCTGCAGTCAGGAAGGTTGATTCCTCCACCTTCATTTTTCTTTCTTAAGGCTATGATTTTGGCTATTCAGAGTATTTTTTTGTTTCCATACAAATTGTGAAAAATTTTGTTCTAGTTTTGTGAAAAATGCCATTGGTCATTTGATAGGGATTACATTGAATCTGTCTATTCCTTCAGGTAGTATAATCATTTTCACAATCTATGAACATGATTCTTCCAATCTAAGAACATGGTATATCTCTCCATCTGTTTGTGTCATCTTTAATTTCATTCATCAGTGTCTTACAATTTTCTTCATACAGGTCCTTTGTCTCTTTAGGTAGGTTTATCCCTAAATATATTATTATTTTTGTTGCAACAGTGAATGGGATTGCTTCCTTAATTTCTCTTTCTGATTTTTCATTGTTAATGTAGAGGAATGCAAGGGATTTCTCTGTGTTAATTTCATACTCTGTGACTTTACTATATTCATTGGTTAGCTCTAGTCATTTTCTAGAGCTAATCTTTAGGAATCTTTAGGGTTTTTTATTTGTAGTATAATGTAGCTGGCAAATAGTGTGAATTTTACATCTTCTTTTCCAATTTGGATTCCCTTTATTACATTTTTTTTTTTCCTCTGAGTGATCTGGCTAAGACATCCAAAACTATGTTGAATATAGTGGTAAGAGGGGGCATCCTTGTCTTGTTCCTGACTTTAGAGGAAATGTTTTCAGCTTTTCACTGTTGAAAATAATGTTTTCTGTGCATTTGTTATGTGTGTTAGTCACTCAGTCATGTCTGACTCTCTGTAACCCCAAGGACTGTAACCTGCCGAGGTCCTCCATCCATGGGATTTTCCAGACAAGAATACTGAAGTAGGTTGCGATTTGTTCTTTGTTATGTTGAGGTAGGTTCCTTCTATGCCCACTTTCTGGACAGCTTTTATCTTAAATGAGTGCTGAATTTTGTCAAAAGTTTTTTCTGCATCTATTGAGATAATCATATTATTTTTAACTTTCAGTTTGTGGATATGTTGTATCACATTGATTGATTTGAATCTTTTGAATAATCCTTGATCCCTGGGATTAATCCACTTGGTCATGGTGTATGATCCTTTTAATGTGTTGTTGGATTCCATTTGCTAGAGTTTTGTTGAGTATTTCTGCGTCTATGTTCATCAATGATATCAGCTTGTATTTGTGTGTGTGTGTGGTATCTTTGTCTGGTTTTGGAATTAGGGTGATGGTAGCCTTATAGACTGAATTTGGAAATCTTTTTCTCAACAATTTTCTAGAAGAGCTTGAGCATGATAGGTGTTAGTTCTTCTCTAAACTTTTGGTAGAAATTTCCTGTGAGGATATCTGGCCTTGGGTTTTCTTTTGTTGGAATATTTTTGACTATAATTTCAAATTCAGTGCTTGTGATTGGTCTGTTCATGCTTTCTCATTTTCCCTGGTTCAGTTTTGGAAGCTTGTACCTTTCTAAGAATTTGTTCATTTCTTCCCATCATCCATTTTATTGGTATATAATTGCTCATAGTAGAGTTGCTCTTATGATCCTTCATATTTCTGTTACTTCAGCTTTAACTTCTCCTGTGTTCCATGTTTAGTTTTATCGATTTGAGTCTCTCTCTCTCTTTTTTTTTTTTTTTTCTTTATGAGTCTGGCTAGTGGTTTTCACATTTCACTTTCATGCATTAGAGAAGGAAATGGCAACCCACTCCAGTGTTCTTGCCTGGAGAATCCCAGGGACGGTGGAGCCTGATGGGCTGCCGTCTCTGGGGTCACACAGAGTCCGATATGACTGAAGCGACTTAGTAGCAGCAGCAGCAGTGGTTTGTCAATTTTGTTTAACTTCTTAAAGAACCAGCTTTGGTATTATCTCCATTTTCTCATTTTTCTTTTTTACATTTATTTCTTCTCTGATCTTTGTGATTTCTTTCCTTTCATTAAATTTGTTTTTTTCTAGTTGCTTTAGTTGTAAGGTTATGCTGTTTATCTGACTCTTTTATTTCTTGAGGTGAGCTTTTATTGCTATAAAATTCCCTCTTAGAACTGCTTTTGCTGCATAACATAGGCTTTAGGTGGTTGTGTTTTCATTGCCATTCATTTATAGGCTTTTTTTTTTTTTCCTATTTGATGTCTTCAATGACTTGTTGATTATATAGAAGTGTGTTGTTAAAAAACGATGTGTTTTTGTTTATTTATAGCTTTTTTTATTTTTGCAGTTGATATCTAACCTCATAGTATTGTGGTCAGAAAAATTTCTCAATACAATTTAAATTTTCTTAAATTTACTGAAACTTGATTTGTGACACAAAATGTAATCTATCCTGGAGACTATTCCATGTGCACTTGAGAAAAAAGTGTATTCTGCTGTTTGGGGTTGGAATGTCCTGAAGACAACAATCAGGTCCATCAGGACTGATGTGTGGTTTAAGGGTTGTGCTTCCTTATTAATTCTCTTTCAGGATGATCTGTCTATTGGTGTAAATGGAGTGTTACAATCCCCTACTATTATTGTGTTAAAGTCAATTTCCTCTCTTATGGTTGATAGCAATTTCCTTATGTATTGATATTGAGGTGTTCCTATGCTGGGTGTATAAATATTTATGTTGCTATATCTCCTTTTTGGATTGATCCCTTGATCATTATGTAGTATCTTTCCTTAGCTGTTCCAATAATTTTTATTTTAAAGTCTACTTGTCTGATATTAATATTGCTACTCCCAGTTTTTTTTTTTTTTTTTTTTTGATTCCCATTTGCGTGGAATATCTTTCTTCATTCCTTGACTTGCAGTTTGTACGTATCCTTAGGTCTGAAGTGGGTCTCTTGTAGGCAGCATATATATGGGTCTTGTTTCCGTATCCATTCAGCCACTCTGTGTCTTTTGCTTGGAGCATTTAATCCATTTACATCGAAGGTAATTATTGATGTGTATGTCCCCATTGTCATTTTCTTAATCATTTAGAGTTTGTTTCGTGGGTCTTTTTCTTCTCTTCTGTTTCTAGCTAGAGAAGTTCCTTCAGCATTTGTTGTAAGACTGGTTTGATGATGCTGAATTCTCTTACCTTTTGTTTGCTTTTTAAAGATTTTGGTTTCACCATCAAATCTGAATGAAGTCCTTGTTGAGTAGCGTAATCTTGGTTGTGGGTGCTTCTTTTTCATCACTTTAGATATATCCTGTCACTCTCTTCTGGCCTACAGAGTTTCTGTTGGAAAATCAGCTATTAGCATAATGTAGATTCCTTTGTATGTTAGTTTTTACTTTGCTCTTGCATCTTTTAATATTTTTCCTTGTGTTTAATTTCTGTTAGTTTGATTAATATGTGTCTTGGTGTAATTCTCTTTGAGTTTATCCTGTATGGAACACTCAGGGCTTCTTGGACTTTGGTGGCTATTTCCCCTCCCATGTTAGGGAAGCTTTCAACTATAATCTCTTCAAATATTTCCTCATACTCTCTTTTTTTCTTCTTTTTCTGGGACTCCTATAATTTGAATGTTGATATATTTAATACTGTCCCAGAAATCTCTGAGACTATCCTCAATTCTTTTCATTCTTTATTTTGCTTCTTAGCAGTTATTTATATCATTTTATCTTTCAGTTTACTTACCCATTCTTCTGCCTCAGTGATTCTGTTATTTATTCTTTCTAGAACACTTTTTTTCAGTTATTGTGTTGTTTGTCACTGTTTGTTTATTCTTTATTTCATTTGGGTCTTTATTAAATGTGTTAAATATTTCTTGTATTTTCTCCATTCTGTTTTTGATATTTTGAAACTATCATTTTTATAATTCTTTTTCATGTAAGTTCCCTATTTCCTCTTATTTGTTAGATATTGTAGTTTTTTACCTTGCTCCTTCATCTGCAACATATTTTTTTGTCCTTTTTTTCCTTTGTTTTTTATGGGTATGACTATGTTCCTGTCTTACTAGTTATTTGACCTGAAGTTTCAGCAGTAGATTTTGCAGGCATTTTGGTAGAGCTGGGTCTTAGCTTGAGATGTAGGCCTTTGGGACACCTCACTCCAATTAATATTTCCTGGGTACTGAGGTTCCCTGTTGTTTCAGGAGTTCAGATTCAGCACACACCTGACTCAGAAGCTCAGGCCTGATCTCTAGGCTATGAACCAGGATACCATAAGCTGTGGGTGCAGGGAAAATATAATATAATATATATATATATATATATATATATATATATATATATATATATATATATATTTAAATGGGAACAAATAAAGAGAGTGGAAAAAAAGAGATAGAAAAGTAAAACAATCACAGAAAATAAATAGATCATCCCAGAAGGGTAAAACCAAACTCCAGTAGCAGAGACAGAAGAAAAGTAAGAAAAATAAAAATAAGAGGGAAGAGAGTAATAAATGAGATTAAAAAATAAAATAATAGAATAAGTTTAGAAAACAGAAACATTAGAAAAAAGAATATGTATAAAACAACCACTGGAGTGTAAAACTGAACTCCCACTTGCAAATAGTTAAAAACAAAACAAAACAAAAGGTAGAAAAAACCTTTGGTAGGGCTGTGAAAAAGTTTAGATCCTGGAGGTGGAGGATGGCTCCTAGAGGGTGGATGGCTTGGCCTGGAGGAATGAGGGGCCTGGGGAAGAGAAGAGGGCCCTGGAGGGCAGGAGGTGGCCCCAGACAGCAGAGGGGAACCCTGGAGTGGGGGGGGTGCAGAGGAAGAGCCCAGTACAGAGTGCAGATGGGTTCTCCAGAGGGATGAGGGGTTTCTCCGTATGGTGAGGTCCAATAGAGAAAAGAAAACTGGAAGGCAGAGAGTGGAGGGGGCCTGAGGGTGGCTCTGGAGGGTGGGTTGGCCAGGGAGGTGGATATGGTCCTGAAGGGTGGAGGGCTCAGCCTACAGGCCTTAAGAGGCTGCCTAGGGCTGAGTGGGTCAGGGAGCACTAGGCAGCTCTTCCTTCCTGTATCCCCCAGGAACCTCCCCACTCCCTCTCACATCCAGATGACCCGCTCAAGGAGAGGGCTTCTGAGGAGCAGAGGACATCAGGAAGGGTAGAGGAAAGAAGGCTCAGGCAGAAGGTTGAGAGGGTGCTGAGGGAAGAGCAGCCCCCTTAGTGCAGAGGGCTTGGCCTTGGGGCCCAAGAAGGCTACCTGAGGACAAGTTAAAGGGAAATCCAAAGGACTTTCCCAATGGACCCTCTGTTCCCCTCAGGGGTCTCTCCCCTTCCCAGACAAACAGGCATTTTATTCCAGGCACCCAGTGAGGCCCAAACTACTGACAGCAATGAGGTCATTCCTGGCACCCAAGTCACTCCCCCTCTCTCAACAGCCCCTCCACCACTGGTCCTCCCCCCTAAACTCTTTCCCACTACCCCTGTACCTGATTGACCCTGGGGTTCCTCCTGTCTGCCTGTCCACTGTAGGTCCCCCCCTAGCACCTGATAGATATTCTTGGCCTGGAGAGACAAGGACTCAGTGTCTTCCATCACTGCCATTTTGGATCCAGCATCTTGGAAATGTTTATGGAAAAAAGTAATGCTCATTATGAATTCACAAGAATTAGGAGGACTCACCTGGGTCCAGGATTGGCAATAGAATTTCAAATACAGACAGAATGTGTGAGAATCCTAGAACAGAAAGAATAATGAATTATTAAATGAACTGAAATAAAACACTAAGGCAAGAGCAGAGACAACTGGTTCTCATGTGGAAAGCAGGGGTATGATAAATAATATAAGGGTATGAATCTACATTGAGGACTTTGGTCTCTATTCTAGAAACAATGGGTAACTACTGACTACTTTAGTAGGAAATTTAGATGACTTGTGTTTTTTTTTTTTTTCTTTTTTTTTTTTTTTTTAGTGCTTTTATGGTCTATATATATATATATATATATATATATTTTAATTAGAGGCTAATTACTTTACAATATGGGAGGTGTGAGGAGGGTTCAGAATTGGGAACATGTGACTTGTGCTTTCAATGGAAGAAAAAACAGAGTATATTAATGCATTTGGAAAAGACAATTGGAAGTCTTTTGGGTCAAAGACTAAGGGAGGTTGTATTGGGTGATGGCAAAGGAGACAGAGAAATGGGTATCTTTGAGCAATAATCATCTACAGAAAGTGTGTACTGGGATATATTAGAAAGGCAGACATCTTGGAAGATTGTTAGGATTATTTCAGGAGCTATTAAATGAATCAGAGTGTAATATAATAGAGGTAGTATATTTTTAAAGGTAGCATCTTAGTCACTCAGTCGTGTCTTAACACACTTCCACAGCTGATAAACAATGGAGTTAGGATTAGAATCACTACAGATGATATCTTTAAAAAAAAAAAAAACTAGGTCTATTAGAGAGGTTATTATTTTTTTATATACATTTTATTTTATTTTATTTTAATTTTATTTTATTTTTAAACTTTACATAATTGTATTAGTTTTCCCAAATATCAAAATGAATCCGCCACAGGTATACATGTGTTCCCCATCCTGAACCCTCCTCCCTCCTCCCTCCCCATACCATCCCTCTTGGTCCTCCCAGTGCATAGCAAATGAAGCAACTGACAAACAACTAATCTCAAAAATATACAAGCAACTCCTACAGCTCAACTCCAGAAAAATAAACGACTCAATCAAAAAATGGGCCAAAGAACTAAATAGACATTTCTCCAAAGAAGACATACAGATGGCTAACAAACACATGAAAAGATGCTCAACATCACTCATTATCAGAGAAATGCAAATCAAAACCACTATGAGGTACCATTTCACGCCAGTCAGAATGGCTGCGATCCAAAAGTCTACAAATAATAAATGCTGGAGAGGGTGTGGAGAAAAGGGAACCCTCTTACACTGTTGGTGGAAATGCAAACTAGTACAGCCACTATTGAAAACAGTGTGGAGATTCCTTAAAAAACTGGAAATAGAACTGCCTTATGATCCAGCAATCCCACTGCTGGGCATACACACTGAGGAAACCAGAAGGGAAAGAGACACGTGTACCCCAATGTTCATCGCAGCACTGTTTATAATAGCCAGGACATGGAAGCAACCTAGATGTCCATCAGCAGATGAATGGATAAGAAAGCTATGGTACATATACACAATGGAGTATTACTCAGCCATTCAAAAGAATACATTTGAATCAGTTCTAATGAGGTGGATGAAACTGGAGCCTATTATACAGAGTGAAGTAAGCCAGAAGGAAAAACATAAATACAGTATACTAACGCATATATATGGAATTTAGGAAGATGGTAACAATAACCCGGTGTACGAGACAGCGAAAGAGACACTGATGTATAGGACAGTCTTATGGACTCTGTGGGAGAGGGAGAGGGTGGGAAGATTTGGGAGAATGACATTGAAACATGTAAAATATCATGTAAGAAACGAGTTGCCAGTCCAGGTTCGATACACGATACTGGATGCTTGGGGCTAGTGCACTGGGAGGTTATTATTTTTTAATTTGAATTTATTTATTTTAATTAGAGGCTAATTACTTTACAATATTGTATTGGTTTTGCCATACACCAACATGAATCCACCATGGGTGTACACGTGTTCCCAATCCTGAACCCCCCTCCCACCTGTCTCCCCAAACCATCCCTCTGGGTCATCCCAGTGCACCAGGTTATTACACATCTGTAGTGGGATTGGGGGCTGAGGAAATAAATTATGAATTTGAAATCCCTGTGAAATGTTTAAGTGAAATTGTCAATCAGGCAATTGAATGTGTGGGGCTGAAACCAAGAGGAAAGATTTAAACTGGAGCTATACTGATATCTACTACTATATGGGATTCACCAATTTCAAGCATTCTTCTAAAACCTTACATGTAATAATTATTTAATCATTACAACAACACTATAAGGAAACTATTATTATTACTTTTGGTTTGCAGAAGAGGAAAATGAGTCAGGGAGATCTGGAGCAACTGGCTTATCATTACAACAGTAGTAACTAGATATAGAGAAAGGAGTTAGCACCAGGCCTGCAATCTCTACCCTCTCTTTACACCTCAAGAAAAAAAAGGGAAGGTCAAATTTCATTGCATATACGCTAATTAATGACAGACTTCCTGGCAAGCACACTAGTAGTGTTTGCTGACCTGAGACCACTTATCTATGTAATGCTTTTAGGAGATTTACCTGGCCTTCCTAGGTAAATGATCTTCCTAGGCTGGCTTACACAACCTGAAATCTATGGTTCTGTGAACATGTTTCCATGGAAAATATACCATAAGCTATATCACTCCTATGTATAAAATGAATAAGTTTTGTTATTCTTATTTGAGTAAGTAATGCTATTTCTGCTTTATTGACTTTGCCAAAGCCTTTGACTGTGTGGATCACAATCAACTGTGGAAAATTCTGAAAGAGATGGGAATACCAGACCACCTGACCTGCCTCTTGAGAAATTTGTATGCAGGTCAGGAAGCAACAGTTTTAATTGGACATGGAACAACAGATTGGTTGCAAATAGGAAAAGGAATATGTCAAGGCTATATATTGTCACCCTGCTTATTTAACTTATATGCAGAGTACATCACGAGAAACACTGGACTGGAAGAAACACAAGCTGGAATCAAGATTGCCGGGAGAAATATCAATAACCTCAGATATGCAGATGACACCACCCTTATGGCAGAAAGTGAAGAGGAACTAAAAAGCCTCTTGATGACAGTGAAAGTGGAGAGTGAAAAAGTTGGCTTAAAGCTCAACATTCAGAAAACGAAGATCATGACATCTGGTCCCATCACTTCATGGGAAATAGATAGGGAAACAGTGGAAACAATGTCAGACTTTATTTTTCTGGGCTCCAAAATCACTACAGATGGTGACTGCGGCCATGAAATTAAAAGATGCTTACTCCTTGGAAGGAAAGTTATGACCAACCTAGATAGCATATTCAAAAGCAGAGACATTACTTTGCCAACAAAGGTCCGTCTAGTCAAGGCTATGGTTTTTCCTGTGGTCATGTATGGATGTGAGAGTTGGACTGTAGAGAAGGCTGAGTGCCGAGGAATTGATGCTTTTGAACTGTGGTGTTGGAGAAGACTCTTGAGAGTCCCTTGGACTGCAAGGAGATCCAACCCGTCCATTCTGAAGGAGATCAGCCCTGGGATTTCTTTGGAAGGAATGATGCTAAAGCTGAAACTCCAGTACTTTGGCCACCTCATGCGAACAGTTGACTCATTGGAAAAGACTCTGATGCTGGGAGGGATTGGGGGCAGGAGGAGAAGGGGACGACAGAGGATGAGATGGCTGGATGGACTCACTGACTCTTTGGACGTGAGTTTGGGTGAACTCCAGGAGTTGGTGATGAACAGGGAGGCCTGGCGTGCTGTGATTCATGGGGTCGTAAAGAGTCGGACACGACTAAGTGACTGAACTGAACTGACTGAATGCATACATGTACATCATTTAGATTTCTAAGAGATATTTTATGTGTTTGTATATGGCACGTATGTCCTAATGTGATTAGAAAGAATGTGAGAGCTTGCTGTTGCAGTCTAAATTTCTCCTTCTCTTATGCCTTGTGAATACTTGTATACATGAACATAGCATGTAGGACTACCTTTATGAAAACCAACAAAATTTGAAAATTAGATCAAGGCGGATGAGCTGGCCGAAGAATCTAAACAATAGTTATCAAAGAAATATGATAAAGCAACAGGAAAATATGATGTCACAGAAACCAGGATATGAAACAAATTTAACCAGTTTCTTAGCCTCATCCGATTTTTGAAACTCTCTCCTAACCCTGGTGTGATCTTGAAGATGAGGTTGGGTTACAGATGGTTAGGAGCAAAGATTAGTGTGGATAAGGGACAAGTATGATGATCAATTTTAGGGAAGTATGTAGAGATCAGAGAGAAGGATTGGTCAGAGTTGGAATAAGGGACGACATAGAAGTTTGACACTGCCTAAGTTGAATATGTATAAGCAGTTTATAAGTGTACTGCTACTGCTGCTAAGTCGCTTCAGTCGTGTCCTACTCTGTGCAACCCCATAGATGGCAGCCCATTAGGCTCCCCCGTCCCTGGGATTCTCCAGGGAGGAACACTGGAGTGGGTTGCCAATTCCTTCTCCAATGCATGAAAGTGAAAAGTGAAAGTGAAGTCGCTCAGTCCTGTCCGACTCTTCGCAACCCCATGGACTGCAGCCTACCAGGGTCCTCCGTCCATGGGATTTTCCAGGCAAGAGTACTGGAGTGGGGTGCCATCGCCTTCTCCGTATATGTGTACAGCAGCAGCTTAATTTAGAAAAGCTCTTCAATCACTTTATGTATAGTGTTTATTCATTTTGTAACAATTTCCTGACAGCCTGAGTGATTTGCCTATCACATTCACTAATTACTTTACAAGCATTATGATGGCCACAAATTTTCTTTTCAATAATAATTTCAGAATACTAATGGATTTTATTTTACTTTCTCTTTGGAAATCCAGATGACAAACTACTGTTTCTTTGTAAGCTTCTTAATGTAGTAATTTTGCTTGATTGAATCTATATTAGGTACTGAATTAGAATGGAGAGGAAAAAATATGTGTTAATAAAAATATCTCTTAAAATTAACTGTCAACTGTATAAATACCTTCACATTACATTTTTTTTCTATTGTTTCAGTAAAATAGAGTGTCATAAATAAACTTAAAAATAGTGGTTTTAAGATAAATATCTAAGATTAAATAACCCAATCAAATATGGCAATATACTCTTCTGGTTGTAAACCGTAAGAGTATATTGCCAGTATAAATATTAACAGATTTATAAAAATTCTAAAATGACATAGAAATGAAGAGAATAAAAAGAGATATTGTAATGAGTGATGGTTAGAGATACACCAGATTATCTGGTAATTAAAAAAGAACCATTTTGATTTAATTATGTCAATATTTTTACATTAAGATATAATTTTCTTAAAAATGACTATATCAAAACTGCTAAATCAAAATAGCTATCACCAAAATGGCCTATGGCAAACTCTTATAGCATACAATAGTAAATATTAAAGAAAGTTCTTGTGCTGCACTAGTCCCTTTGTGATATTCTGAGAAATAATAGTTCTATGTTCAAATTATTTTGAGAAATACTGCATACTACCACTCTCTTGCACCTACTCACAGTTTTGAGTGTGCATTAATTAAGGTTATGAAAAATATTTCTGTAGTCTATTTAAATTAATTTGCACCAATATTTCCAAAGTTAATTTGATCATGAGCTCTGAATAAGTTTGTAAAATGTTGATATATGTTTTTAATTTTGATTTTGGTTTTCGTTTCATTTATGTACTTTTGTAGAAAGATAGTTAATTTATAATTTTATGTTAATTATTGCTATACAGCAAAGTGATTCAGTTATATGCATGTATAAATTCTTTTTTAAAATATTATTTTCCATTAAGGCTTATCATAGAATATTGAATATAATTCTCTGTGCAGGACCTTGTTGTTTGTTCATTTTACATATAAAAGTTTACATCTGCAAATCCAAACCTCCCACTCTATCCCTCCCCCAAACTTCTCCCCTTGGCAACCATGAGTCTACTCTCTATTTTCATGATTCTGTTTCATAGATAGGTTCATTTTAGATTCCACATATTAGTGATAGCATATGGTATTTGTGTTTCTCTTTCTGACTTACTTCACTTAGTATGATAATCTCTAGTTGCATCCATGTTATTGTTCTCTTTTATGGTTGAGTAGTAGTCCATTGTATTTATGTACCACATCTTCTTTACCTGTCCATCTGTCTATCTGTCAATGGAAATTTAGTTTCTTTCCATATCTTTGCTATTGTGAATAGTGCTACTATGAATATAGGGGTGCATATACCTTTTTGAATTACAATTTTGTCCAGATATATGCCTAGGAGTGGGACTGTTGGATCATATGGTAGTTCTATTTTTATTTTTCTGAGAAACCTTCATTCTGCTTTCCACAGTGACTGAACCAACATACATTCCCACTGATAGTGTTTCCTTTTCTTCACTTTCTCTGGCATTTATTTGTAGGCTTTTTAACATGTTGCTGATATTTGCTCACATTTATTTAACATTTATTTCATCCAAAGCATTATGCTGGCTGAATTCCATCTCAGCTCTGATTGGATTGTCAACCACAAATTAGCTTTTGCTGTGGGTGCTTGCCATCTACCTCTACAAGTTTTAAATCATATTAAATCAACTGCTGACCTCCAACACCCCTAAAAGTTCAGCGTGGAAAGCATAAATGAGACACTTTGTGCTCCAGGAAGCTGGCAGGGCAGATCTTTAGATAAGTTAGACATTCTCGGGAGCTGATTTTCTGACCTAAATTCTTATATCTTCTCATATCTAATAAAGTTCTAAAATCCTTCATGGTGATGATTATTTCTCATGACTAGCAGAAGCTTCATGAGACCAGCATGAGCTTTCTACAAAAAATATATGCTTAATTTCATGTACTCTCCCTTTGACAAAACCACATATATATTGTCCTTCCCCCCTACCTCTTTGGAACAGTTTTTCTGAGTTATCTGAGATGATTTCTCCGGGCTTCACTACTCAAATTGTCCAAAATAAAACTTAACTCACAATTCTCACGTTGTGACTTTTTGTTTTAAGTCAACAGTTATGGCAACCAACAAAGTGACTCAGAGCATACTTCCCTCCTTTGCCTGAACTCTATGAGGAACTGGAGCCTTGGTACTGGCAGCAGCCCCTTTTGCCCTTCTGCCTCCTAGAGGAGTCCAGATGAATTTGGGTAAGCCTCTCCTGATTCTCAGATTTTCCATACTGGTTGAAGATCCTGAGTTTTATTTGGTGGTGGAGCAAGTTGCCTGTGCCTTCCCAGTTGAAAGATACTGGTTGGGGGCAGTTGAAATATACTGAGGCATAACCACTCATTGTGGAGCATAAAATGGCAACCCACTCCTGTATTCTTTTCTGGAGAATCACATGGACAAAGGAACCTGGTGGCCTACAGTCCATGGGGTCGCAAAGAGTTGGACACGACTGAGCAACTTACACACACACACACAACCACTCATTGTCTAGACACTCAGTGGGTCTCGATTGAAAGATACCAAAGAATAGCCTCCCAGTTGAAATATCCTGGAAGAGGTGCCTAGTTGAAAGATATCAGGGGAATATTCAGCCAGGGGAAAAGTACTGGGTGAGACTTAGTTAAGGAATACTTGCCCATTTGGAAGATACTGGGGGCAAGGGCTAGTTGAAAAAAAATACTAGGATTTGCTCAGTTGTAGGAAACTGAGTGGTCTTATGGTTCATTAAGAAGCTGATTGGATGTTTTGCCTTAATATAATTTTTCAGGATAAAATGGAAGTTATTATATGAGAGTTTTGCTCCCAAGAAAAGGGACAAGACACTCCTGGCTACTTATAGTTTTCTCAGGTGAGTGAGAAATTTATGGGAGTGGTGGAGGCTTAGTTTTCATACTGTGCAGTAGTCCCATGGGAAAACCCACTCATTAATTAAAACCATTGCTCATCCGGGGATCACAAATAAAAATGGTCCCTCCAGCAATCTGAGCAACCACAGTGGTCTTAGACTGCCAGAGGGAAAATCCGAGGCACATAAGATGAGCTGAAATGACTCTGGGGTGTCACCTAGAGGGGTTAAGCTCACAAGCAGCAAACAGCTCATCACACAATTTCACAAGTGAATTTTATCCATGAAAAATTCAATTTAAAATGGAAAATAGAATCTCTCTAAATCAAAAATGAGAAGTGTCAGAAAGTCAACCTCTAGCATCCCAACCAGATTCATGTACAATATGTACAGAGATAATACTTGCAAGTACCTAGTTAATTGGGGACATTATAGGAGATCTCAATCTAAAATGGGCAAATTGGGGTTCTTTTGATATTCCAAAATTTATATTTTTGCACACAAAATTAGAAAAGATCAGCTGAAAGATCAAACAGACCAAATAGAATGTTTGCTTTGATTGATATCTAGAAGCTTCTAAAAGAGGAAATGATAGAGTAGTTTCTCTGCAGGAAACCAAAAAGAAATTGCTTGAAATGATATCTGAACTAAAAAAAGCCACTAGCACTGACTCTGTCTCTCCCTCTGTCCTCCTTCATATTCTCTTCTATCTGAACTGCCTGATCAAGACACTTTCTTCTTTTAGCCTCCTGCTACTCCCCTTTCCCCAGCAAAGGAGGATAAAAAATCAGAGTGATTATAGCTCCTTTTAAAGAAAAACATGTTACAGAGAGAGCAAATTATCTTTGGTGATTACCTATATACCCTGGACCTGAACAGAACTTAGAGCTTTGGTTAAAGAATTTTTTGAGTCAAATCAGGATCCATTGGGATTCTCTAAGGAATTTGAACCAACCATCTGGATGTATGAGTCCAGGCTTTCAGATCTATATCAACTATTAGTTTCTGAAAGAAAAGCAAGGGGATGGATAGAGAAAGCAGGCTGGAAATGTCTCTTAATGGACTTTGAATCACATAGTCCAGAAGCTCACACTGAGTGTAAGGAATTAGCTCAGAAATTACTTGATCTTATCCCAGATATTTTTCCTAAAACCACAGACTGGACAGAGATTCAACAGTGTAAGCAAAAGAACAGGTGAATCAATTCCAGACTATTATGAGAGATTTGAAAAAAAAAAAAAAAAAACTTTTAAGCAATATTCTGGTCTGACATCTGAATAACCATAAAAATGGTCAACTCTGCCTTTTTGGAAGGCTTAGATGAGGATTTGGCCACTATGATCAAAAGACACAATCTAGGTTGGTCTGAGTTACATATCAACACCCTTGTTACACTGGCTAACCAACTTTTCAAAACGATTAAAAAGAGAAGAGGTTATCTACAAAAGTCATGAACCTTCAACCGTGCCAATTAGGTACCCAACATCAGTTGAAGATTAACCAACCCCCATATAATCCTCAACTGAGAGGAAAACAAAAGTTTTGCCTTTACTGCATAAGAAGCTGGACATCAGAAAATGAGCTGAAATGGCCTGAAATGGACTTTAGACTGGAATTTCGAGTTAAACAAGAATAGGGCATCTCAAGGCAACCTGGAGAGCCTTTCTCCTCTCTAACAACTTGGGAGAAATAGAAATGATTATGCAAGGAGAAACAATTAAAGCCCTAATAGACACAGAGTGGACGTTTTCAGCTTTGAACATTACCAAAATTAAAGGCTCTCTCCCTCAGAGTAATGCCTCAGTACAAATGGTAGGGGTTTCTAAATGCCTATTAAAACTTTTATTTGTATTTACTTATTTATTTTTTGGTTTTTCACTTTTTTTAATTTAATTTTATTTAACTTTACAATATTGTATTGGTTTTGCCATATATCAAAATGAATCTGCCACAGGTATAGATGTGTTCCCTATCCTGAACCCTCCTCCCTCCTCCCTCCCCATACCATCCCTCTGGGTCCTCCCAGTGCACCAGCCCCAAGCATCCAGTATCATGCATCGAACCTGAACTGGCAACTCGTTTCATATATGATATTATACATGTTTCAATGTCATTCTCCCAAATCATCCCACCCTCTCCCTCTCCCACAGAGTCCAAAAGACTGTTCTATACATCAGTGTCTCTTTTGCTGTCTCGTATACAGGGTTATTGTTACCATCTTTCTAAATTCCATATATATGCGTTAGTATACTGTATTGGTGTTTTTCTTTCTGGCTTACTTCACTCTGTATAATAGGCTCCAGTTTCATCCACCTCATTAGAACTGATTCAAATGTATTCTTTTGAATGGCTGAGTAATACTCCATTGTGTATATGTACCACAGCTTTCTTATCCATTCATCTGCTGATGGACATCTAGGTTGCTCCCATGTGCTGGCTATTATAAACAGTGCTGCGATGAACATTGGGGCACACGTGTCTCTTTCCCTTCTGGTTTCCTCAGTGTGTATGCCCAGCAGTGGGATTGCTGGATCATAAGGCAGTTCTTTTTCCAGTTTTTTAAGGAATCTCCACACTGCTCTCCATAGTGGCTGTCCTAGTTTGCATTCCCACAAACAGTGTAAGAGGGTTCCCTTTTCTCCACACCCTTTCCAGCATTTATTGCTTGTAGACTTTTGGATTGCAGCCATTCTGACTGGTGTGAAATGGTACCTCTTAGTGGTTTTGATTTGCATTTCTCTGATAATGAGTGATGTTGAGCATCTTTTCATGTGTTTGTTAGCCATCTTTTATGAAAACTTTTAAATCATTACCTTTAGAATTTTTCTTAGCTGAACCAAAAGGAAGATACTCCTTTTTTCCTAGTAGAAATTATTCCTATTCACCTGATAGGTAGAGACGTATTAGAATTTTATAAAGCCCATATTTCCTTCACTCCTGAGGGAGAAATGTTTCTAGATCTAAAGGATCAATCAGACTTCCTTCATCATACAATGTTCATGACTCATGATGAGGATGATGCTGAACAAGACAAATTGCTAGGCTTAGTACCTAAAGAATTATGGGCACTCGATTCTACCAACATTGGATGAATACATTCTGCATCCCCTATCAAAATTACTATAGATAAGTATAAGCCCCTGCTCAATATTCATCAGTATTTATTAAGGCAGGAGGCCATAGTAAGAATAAAATCTTCAACATCACCTCACATTGAGAAGGGGCTTATTGTGCCTTGCACAAGGCCCTGTAACACTCCCATTTTGCCAGTTAAAAAATCAAAACCAATACAATATTGTAAAGTAATTAGCCTCTAATTCAAATAAATTAATTAAAAAAATCAAATGGCAAGGGATGGAGATTTGTACAGGACCTGAGATCTATCAATGTTATTATCACCCCTTGACATTCTGTAGTGTCAAACCCTCTTACCTTACTGTCCTATACTCCAAAAACCAGTGACTTCTATTCTGTGATAGATCTCTGCAGTATATCTTTTAGTATTCCTGTACATCCTGATGATTAGTATATTTTTGCCTTAACTTGGAATGAATAGCAATATACATGTACAATAATGTCACATGCTATACTGAGAACCCCACTTAATTCTTTCAGATATTAAAAGCTGATTTAGATGATCTGGAACTTCCTCATAAGTCAGTGTTGATACAATATGTAGACAATTTATTGCTGTATTCATACTATTTGATAAACAGCAAGCAGGACATTCTGTATTTACTGAAGAAGCTAGCCTTAAAAGGACATAAAGTGTTGAAAGAAAATTGCAGTTCTGTAAGACTAGTGTAAAATATTTAGGACATAGGATCTCTAAGGCGCTTTTATGGTGGCTCAGCCATATAGAATCTGCCTGCATGCAGAAGGTGAAGGAGACATGGGTTCAATCCCTGGGTTGAGAAAATCCCCTGGAGGAGGAAATGGCAATCCACTCCAATATTCTTGCATGGAGAATCCCAGGGACAGAGGAGACTGGTGGGCTGCTGCCATCTATGGGGTCACACAGAATCGGACACAACTGAAGTGACTCAGCAGCAGCACGTATAATTATATACATATATACAATATGTATACTGAATACATATAATTATTATGCATATCAGTTCAGTTCAGTTGTGTCCAACTGTTTATGACCGCAAAGACTGCAGCACGCCAGGCCTCCCTGTCCATCACTGATTCCCGGAGTTCATTCAAACTCATGTCAATTGAGTCGGTGATGCCATCCAACCATTTCATCCTCTGTCGTCCCCTTCTCGTCCCACCTTCAGTCTTTCATGGCATCAGGGTCTTTTCAAATGAGTCAGCTCTTCGCATCAGGTGGCCAAAGTATTGGAGTTTCAACTTTAGCATCAGTCCTTCCAATGAATATTCAGGACTGACATCATTTAGGATGGGCTGGTTGGATCTCATCGCAGTCCAAGGGACTCTCATCAAGAGTCTTCTCCAACACCGCAATTCAGAAGCCTCAATTCTTTGGTGCTCAGCTTTCTTTATAGTCCAACTCTCACATCCATACATGATCACTGGAAAAACCATAGCCTTGACTAGATGGACCTTTGTTGACAAAGTAAGATCTCTGCTTTTTAATATGCTATCTAGGTTGGTCATAACTTTTCTTCCAAAGAGTAACCGTCTTTTAATTTCATGCCTGAAGTCACCATCTGCAGTGATTTTTAGAGCCAAAGAAAATAAATTCTGTCACTGTTTCCCCATTTATTTGCCACGAAGTGATGGGAGCAGATACCATGGTCCTAGTTTACTGAATGTTGAGCTTTAAGCCACCTTTTTCACTCTCCTCTTTCACTTTTATCAAGAGGCTCTTTAATTCTTCACTTTCTGCCAAAAGAGTGGTATCATCTGCATATCTGAGCTTATTGATATTTCTCCTGACAATCTTGAATCCAGCTTGTGCTTCATCCAGCCCAGCATTTCTCATGATGTTCTCTGCATATCAGTTAAATAAGCAGGGTGACAATATACAGCCTTGACATACTCCTTTCCCAATTTGGAACCAGTCAGTTGTTCCATGTCTGGTTCTAACTGTTGCTTCTTGACCTGCATACAGATTTTTCAGGAGGCAGGTAAGGTGGTTCTGGCCAAAAACAGAAGCTCTTAGTGTGCAGTCCAACAACTATGCTTTAGCAAGTCTTCTAATAGATGCTAAAGTTTGAAAACTTCTGTCTTAGAATGTTGCTTGTTATTTATCCTTATCTTCTCATCTATATTTATATTTTCTTCCAACTCTTCTTGCAAACCTTGTTAGGTATCCAGTTGGTATCCATTCTCTAGAATTCCAGTAAAAGCAAGCAAATTCAAATTCAGTGTTTCTTGTGGGTGAATAAATGGGAACAAGTCACATTTTAAGTGCCACTCAAGGTATACCAGGAATTTTTTATTAAAAATTTAGTCACTTGCTTATTTAAATTAATTTTATACAAAGAACTGGGAAATTTGCTGGGAGCCATCTGCTTGAAATTTGTAATTTTAAGACAATGATATAACCATTGACCTATAAAATGCAAGAAATAGATAGACAATACTCTTCCTGGTGATTATTACAAACTTTTCTCCTTTGTTCTCCACCACGTTCAGTCAAGTTCTCATTTTGTGCTGATTATTAGCTTGAGGTCAGTCTTTTAACTAATCACTCTTGACAAGTCTTGGCATTTGAAACTGGTCTCTTTGATATTTGATCTCTGTATTGCTGATACTCTTTGTGATGCCAATTGTCTTGCTGTTCACACTGTTCACTGAACCCAGGGTAGGCAAGGCTCAAGTTAAGAGGCTGGAAGAAAACTTGAGGAGCTATAGGAACTGCAGTCATGGCTATTCTTTACTGGTTGTCATAGCAGCCATAACACAGCCTCTCCCCTGGCTGATGCAGCAGCCATAGCAACAGCTATAACATAACTGTATAGTAACCATAATATAGCCACAACATAACCTCACATAAAATAACCATGATGCAATCCCGATGTAGCCCCAATGCAGCAACACCCAGAGCTTTTATGGTGAAACTCATACAGGTGTACTATACAAAGTAGTCCACAACCAAGTGAGTATCTCGTGATGTGTATGCACAGTGCCAAAAGCCATCTCAGCTGTTACACAACCATGCAAAGTCATTATTTACAGAACATGGGGTGAGAGCGTGTGAAACCATGAGGTGACAGAGCCTGACTGGTGCCATATTGTTAATTTCCCCACATTCCACCCCTTCAGAGTCTCTTGTCCCACAGTTTATGTAGGTTCTGCCCTCTGTGGCATCCTCCTAGCACACAACGCCACCACTTGGACCCACACTCCACAACAACAGTAGAGGCTACAATAACAGTTACATTCCCAACACATAGCAAGATCCAATGCCAGATATCACCTGGAAATAATGTGCAGTCCTTGCCCTCATGGGGCTAGAAGAACCACTCACTGCGTGTAGAGTGCCTTTATCTTCCATGGCCAAGTCCAGTCCACCATCCCTCTTTGTAAGTTTGCAGGAAAGCCTCCACAGGGGCAACTCTACCCCTACCCCTGTATGATTTTTATTAACGACCTGTCACAGGTGGCAGGCCCTTCAAGGAGAGAATTTTTGTAGCATTCACAGTTCACCCGCAAGATTCTAAATGTTTTTACACTGGTCTAAATCTACATCATAGGATATAGCCTAAATCTATATCACAGGACACAGCCTTTTTAGTACACTGTTCCAAATCTAGGACAGCCTAAATCTTAACCATTTGGCTTCTGTAGCCATCAATGTATGCACTAGGACGAGGAAACCTTTCCAGCTTACTGTAAACATGGCTGCATTCAGCACCAGTGCCAACCAGGGCCATTACTCTCTGTGCATTAACTAGAACCCAGTGAATTTCAAGTTCTAGTGCCTCCAGTACCAGCTGGGGGTCTTCAAATGGGCACCTTAGTCTGAGCCCTATTTAAAGCAGAAAAAGGCATCTAAAGGAACATCATTCAGATCAGATCAGATCAGTCGCTCAGTCGTGTCCGACTTTTTGCGACCCCATGAGTCACAGCACACCAGGCCTCCCTGTCCATCACCAACTCCCAGAGTTCACTGAGACTCACATCCATCGACTCAGTGACGCCATCCAGCCATCTCATCCTCTGTCGTCCCCTTCTCCTCTTGCCCCCAATCCCTCCCAGCATTAGAGTCTTTTCCAATGAGTCAACTGTTCGCATGAGGTGGCCAAAGTACTGGAGTTTCAGCTTCAGCATCATTCCTTCCAAAGAAATCCCAGGGCTGATCTCCTTCAGAATGGACTGGTTGGATCTCCTTGCAGTCCAAGGGACTCTCAAGAGTCTTCTCCAACACCACAGTTCAAAAGCATCAATTCTTTGACCCTCAGCCTTCTTCACAGTCCAACTCTCACATCCATACATGACCACAGGAAAAACCATAGCCTTGACTAGACGGACATTTGTTGGCAAAGTAATGTCTCTGCTTTTGAATATGCTATCTAGGTTGGTCATAACTTTCCTTCCAAGGAGTAAGCATCTTTTAATTTCATGGCTGCAGTCATCATCTGCAGTGATTTTGGAGCCCAGAAAAATAAAGTCTGACACTGTTTCCACTGTTTCCCCATCTATTTCCCATGAAGTGGTGGGACTGGATGCCATGATCTTCATTTTCTGAATGTTGAGCTTTAAGCCAACTTTTTCACTCTCCACTTTCACTTTCATCAAGAGGCTTTTGAATTCCTCTTCACTTTCTGCCATAAGGGTGGTGTCATCTGCATATCTGAGGTTATTGATATTTCTCCCGGCAATCTTGATTCCAGCTTATGTTTCTTCCAGTCCAGCATTTCTCATGATGTACTCTGCATATAAGTTAAATAATCAGGGTGACAATATACAGCCTTGACGAACTCCTTTTCCTATTTGGAACATCGTTAGTCACCATGTAATCTTCTAACTGAACTGCCCTTATCTCTTGCTGTGGATACTTTACCAAACTTGGTAAACCACTGCTCTGGTTTCAGTTACCTCCATAGCTCTAGGAGTAAAGCATTGGATTGTTTATCTATTTGATTTCTGTCAACTCCCTCTGTGAGCAAATCAGCCCACATTTGCATTCGTGTCAACTGGATGGGGCCTTTACCAGCTTGGTATCCCTTTGGGGTATTCACATTCCTGACACCTTTTGCCTGCCACTGCCCCCTTTTCTCCAAAGCTAGCCACCATGGAGGTCACCTTATAGATGGGGTGCCCTACATAGGGAGCAAGACTAGCAGTCAGGGAACCACAAGACATAGAACGGGCATTGTTCAAAATGGCGTCTTGAATGTCACGGTAAAACAGTCGTCTGGACCCTGGGTATTTGAATTAAATATTGACTGCTTCATGCCCAGTTCTCTCACCACTTGGGTCAACTCAGCATAGGTATACCGTTGACTCATAGTATCCAGGAGCTCACCCACATTTACCCATGTGGTGAAGAAGGCAGCTTTAATTCATCTCAAGAGGGTGTACATTTGATTAGGTGCACATTGCATGAGTTGCCTAGCATTCTTCAACCTTTGCCTCAACAAGGGGTGAGTGGTTATAGATGCCAACCCTTCTGTTTCATCCCCAACACATAGGATACTGTCCACCTCTACGTCCCAAAGTCACAAGAGCCATGCTGCCAATGTTTCCCCTTACTTTTGCCAAAACTACTTACCCAAGTCAACCAACTCTGCCTGAGTATATGGCAGTACATCAGGAACTCAGTCACACTGATGGCCCCTTGAAGATGCCACCCCTGGGCCATAGGCTGCTCATGCTTCAATTTCTGTTGCACAATGTACCTCACATCCAAACAGAGACCCACAGTCTCATAATGTTCATCATCACCATCACTTACCTCCTCACTGTCAGAGATGCTGGTTTCTTCAGGGCCTGGGTTCTTGCTCTAATGCCAGTATACATTGATCTAGTTCTTCCAATTATCTCTGCACATTGGACACTGAGGCAGCTTCAAGGACATCACTATCCATATTCACGTTCAGGGCAGTCAGGAAAATCCACTCTACAGTGCCTTGTTTGGCAAATGGGAATTCACCACCTGCAGCACTTTTTCAGGGCTATGCAGTGTATCATCCACTGCCTCCCAGTTTTCCACCAGAGCCCACACTGAGAGGATCATAGCCACGTATTACCACATGATATATGGTGGCCACTTGTTTCCTCCATCCAGTGGAGCCTCAGGCTCTTCTACCTGTTGGGTATCCTGTTGACTACATCATTTGTACTGCTGATCCTGTTCATGATGCCAATTGTCTTGCTGCTCATGCTGTTTGCACTGTTTGCTGAACCCAGGGTAGGCAAAGCTCAAGTTAAGAGCTGGAAGAAGATGCAAGGAGCCATAGGAATGGCAGACACATTTATTACCTCTTGACTCAAACAGCAGCCATAACATAGCCTCTCTCCTGGTGACACAGCCCATAGCAACAGCCATAACATAACCATATCATAGCCATAATGTGACCACAGCATATCTTCACATAACATAACCATGATACCACCCCAATGTAGCCTCAATGCAGCAGCAGTCAGGGCTTTCACAGTGAAGCCCCTATGGACGTACTGCACAAAGTAGCCTGCAAACAAAAGAGTACCTCATGATGCGTGTGCACAGTGCAGTAAGCAATTTCAACTGTTACACAACTGTGCAAAGTCATTGCTTACAGAATATGGGGTGAAAAGACATGAGAGCATCAGGTGAGCGAGCCTGACTGGTACCATCTTGTTAATTTCCTCACAATCTCCTTCACATATTAGATTCTGCTGTTCTCATTTGAAGAAACATGTGGTGGGAAAACCTGAGTATCAGTTGGGATGTATCTAGCTGCAAGAAAAATTATACCCCACACAGTGGTATCAGCAATAAATATATCTATTTTTATAATATAAGAATTAGCCCAAATGCTGGAGTCCAGTTCCAGTAGCCAGAGATTCAACCTTAAGAGATGAATGGTGTTGGCGATGAGGCAGCCTCTCAGTTTTCTTGGACTGCCTGTTTATTTCAAGCTTATGATTCTCTTTTATACTTTTACAAAAGCTTTAGGTCAGAGGTTTGATATTTTCAGTTTCCACTGCTCCAGATTTGTTGTCTCCATAAATCATTGTTGCCCCTCAAAAGGAGTTTCTGCCTCAGTGATTCTCTTATCTGCTTTTTCTCATGTGTCCTTGTGAATACACTGTAACTCATGCTAATGTCTGGGCTGCATACCACATTCCTCAGTTTATTTCTTATCTTTCTAAGTCCTGTTTGCCCCTAGTATCCTAAGCTCACTATCTTTTAAAAAGGCTTCTAGCTATAGTGTCTCTAAAAATTCCAAACTTCTATAAGCTATAGTAAAATGTGCTAATTTTACAACATTCCTTAAATCTTTAACTTCTATTTTAATTATTTCTAAGCCCTAAATTCAGTAAACTCCTTTGCTATAAACATTTTCCTTACAAATAGGATTCAGATAGCAATCCCTCCCATGGCCTCAAGCTGCGGCCTATGTGCTCATCCTGGAACACTCTTTTGTAAAAGTCCTTAAACAAATGTCAATGATTAACTTTATGAATTATTCTCTGAGCACAGCTGCAGAAGGCTTTGTACCTTCTCATGCTCCTCTCAAGAACAATAAGCACCTTAATATTCCTTTTCAGTCAACTCAGCCAAGGAGAGGAAAAAACAAGTCAGAATTACAAGGCATAACTCCTTCATCCGGGGTCTGTGCCTGCAGAATGAGGAGAGGGGTCTGGGGCCGTGCCTCCATTTTGCCAGTAATGCCTAATGCGGCTCCCGACACTCAAAGGCAAAAAGTCAGAATCTAGACAGTTTCAGGGGTTTGGTTGAACAACTCAATAGTGACAGGACACTGTATGTAACCACTTGTCTTTCCTCATAATAACTAAATGACTATGTCAACCCAAAATCCTCAATAGGTGATATTCCAAGTATTAGGAAATAAGGACAGAAAAGGGGGCTTCCTTGTGTACTCCTCTTAAGAGAAAATAAATTCTATAATTTTTTAAGGAAACTTCCTCTCATGTCACCTTAATCAGAACTGTGTCGCATAGTCATCCCTGGCTTAAGGTAAACTGGAATATAGGGGACTCTGTTATTGTTTATAATCTTTACTTTATCTTGAATAAGAAAAGGCATGTATAGTCAAAGGGGTTTAAACGATGTTTATATCCTGCCTTATTTAGACCTTCAGCATCCCAGGCAACTTGTGCAAGTCTTTAACAGGGTTTGGAGGGAGAATGGTATTTCAGTGGAAATAAGAAAAAAAGGAAGGGTGTACAATACAAGGAAATAGATCAATCTGACATATTAAAAGTGATCAGGACATAAGGAATATTTGAAATTTCATTTTTAGTTTTAAAACTGCAATGAGTATTTTCAAAAATCCCAAACATGTTACATTTATGTAGCTTTTTTAAGTCTATAAGTCACTCCAATCTGAGACAGCAATGGCAACCCACTCCAGTACTCTTGGCTGGAAAATCCCATGGACAGAGGAGGCTGGTAGGTTGCAGTCCAATGGGTCTCTAAGAGTAGGAGGCGACTGAGCGACTTCACTTTCACTTTTCACTTTCATGCATTGGAGAAGGAAACGGCAACCCACTCCAGTGTTCTTGACTGGAGAATCCCAGGGACAGGGGATCCTGGTGGGCTGCTGTCTATGGGGTCACACAGATTCGGACACAACTGAAGTGACTTAGTAGCAGCAGCAGCAGCAAGTCACTCTAATTTCATTTAAATAATTTTTACTGAAGCATAGTTGATTTACAATATTTTGATAGTTTCTTGTTTATAGCAAAGTGATTCAGTTATATGTGTACATATTATTTTCAGATTCTTTTCCATTATAAGTAATTACAGGATATTTAGTACAGTTCCCTGTGCTATGCCATAAAGTTTTGTTGTTTATCTGTTTCATATATAGTCATTTATGTCTGTTAATACCAAGCTCCTAATTTATTCCCCCTCCCTCTTCCCCTTTGGTAACCATAAGTTTGTTTTCTATGTCTTTGAGTCTATTTTTTTTTTCAAAATTAGTTCATTTGAATCATTTTTTTAAAGATTCAATATATAAGTGATATCATATGACTTAGTATGATAATCTTTAGACCCATCCTTGTTGCTGCAAATGCATTATTTCACAATTTTTAATGGCTGAGTAATATACCATTGGGCATGGCATCTTCTTTATTCATTCATCTGTCAATGGATATAAGTTACCATTTCTCAGGTACTGTAGATAGTGCTGCTATGAACATTGGGGTACATGTATCACTTTCAATCAGAATTTTCTCTGGACATTTGCCCAGCAGTGAGTTTTCTGGATTACAAGATAAACTCTATTTTTAGTTTTTCTAGGAACACTCATACTGTTCAAGATAGTGGTTATACCAATTTACATTCCCAATAATAGTGCAGAAAGATTCCTTTTCTCCACACCCATTCTAGCATTTAATATTTCTAGACTTTTGATGATGAGCATACTGACTGGAGTGAGATGATATCTCATTGCAGTTTTGATATCAGATCAGATCAGATCAGTCACTGAGTCGTGTCCAACTCTTTGCGACCCCATGAATCGCAGCACGCCAGGCATCCCTGTCCATCACCAACTCCCGGAGTTCACTGAGACTCATGTCCATCGAGTCAGTGATGCCATCCACCCATCTCATTCTCTGTCGTCCCCTTCTCCTCCTGCCCCCAATCCCTCCCAGCATCAGAGTCTTTTCCAATGAGTCAACTCTTCGGCATGAGGTGGCCAAAGTACTGGAGTTTCAGCTTCAGCATCATTCCTTCCAAAGAAATCCCAGGGCTGGTCACCTTTAGAATGGACTGGTGGACTGGTTGGATCTCCTTGCAGTCCAAGGAACTCTCAAAAGTCTTCTCCAACACCACAGTTCAAAAGCATCAACTCTTCGGTGCTCAGCCTTCTTCACAGTCCAACTCTCACATCCATACATGACCACAGGAAAAACCATAGCCTTGACTAGACGAACTTTTGTTGGCAAAGTAATGTCTCTGCTTTTGAATATGCTATCTAGGTTGGTCATAACTTTCCTTCCAAGGAGTAAGCGTCTTTTAATTTCATGGCTGCAGTCACCATCTGCAGTGATTTTGGAGCAGTTTTGATATACGTTTCTCTAATAATTAGATATGTTAAACATCTTATCATGTGACTGTTGGTCATCTGTGCCTTCTTTGCAGTGCATGTGCTAAGTTGCTTCAGTCATGTCAGTCTCTGTGCTAATCTATGGATAGGCTCCTCTGTCCATGGGATTCTCCAGGCAAGTATACTAGAGACAGTTGCCATGCCCTCCTTCAGGGGATTTTCCAAACCCAGAGACCAAATTCATGTTTCTTACATCTCCTGCATTGGCATGCAGGTTCTTTACCAATAGCATCACCTGGGAAGCCCCTTCTTCGGTATACAGTCCTTTTAAGTCTTCTGTTCATTTTTTCATTGTTTTATATTTAAATATTTTCCCCCACTTTGAAAGTTGTCTTTTAATATGGATTATTTTGTTATTATTATTTCCTTTGTTGTGCAAAAGCTTTTATGCTTAATTAGCTCCCATTTATTTTTGTTTTTATTTACATTACTCTAGGACAGTGGTCTCCAACCTTTCTGGCACCAGGGACTGGTTTCATGGAAGATAATTTTTCCATGAACAGGGTGGAGGAGGGAAAGTTCGTTTGGTAATGCAAAGGATAGTTCAGGAGGTAATGCAAGTAATGAGTGATGGGGAGTGGCAAACAAAGCTTTGTTCACTCATTTTCCACTCACCTCCTGCTCTCTGGCCTGGCTGGGGATCCCCAATCTAGGAGACAGATCAAAAAAAATTTTTTTTGTGATATATGTTAGTGTTTTCCTCTTGAAGTTTTATAGTATCTGGTTACATTTAGGTGTTTGATTAATGTTGAGTTTATTATTATATAAGTTGTTAGAGAATGTTCTAATTTTACTCTTTAACATGAAGCTTCCCAGTCTGCCCAGCACCTGATATTGAAAAGATAGTCTTTTCTTTATTGGATATTCTTGTCTTCTTTGTTGAACATAAGTGTACAGGTTTATTTCTGGGTTCTGTATTCTGTTCCATTGACCTGTATATCTATTTTTGTGGCAGTGCCATGCTGTTTTGAATACTATAGCTTTTTAATATTGTTTGAAGTCTGGGAGGGTTATGACTCCAGCTTTGTTCTTTTCCCTCAAGGTTCCTTTGGCAATTCTGGGTCTTTTATGGTTCCATATAAATTTTAGGATTATCTATTCTAGTTCTTTGAATAATGTCATAGACAATTTGATAGGGATCACATTAAATCTAGATTGTTTTTGCTATTAAATGAAGTGGCTCAGTCGTGTCCTACTCTTTGCAACCCCATTGACTGTAGCCTATCAGGCTACTCCGTCCATGGGATTTTCCAGGCAAGAGTGCTGGAGTGGATTGCCATTTCCTTCTCCAGAGGATCTTCCTGACCCAGGAATCGAACCCGGGTCTCCCTCATTGCAGGCAGACACTTTACTGTCTGAGCCACCAGGGAGCCACCTTAATAATGTTAATTCTTCCAATTCAAGAGCATGGAATATTTATCCATTTTTTAAAGTCATTTCTATTTCTTTTATCAATGTTTTGTAGTTAATGTGCAAGACCTCTTTCTTTGGTCAGGTTTATTGTAAATATTTTATTTTTCTGATGTGATTTTAAAAGGGTTAAAAAAAAAAAAAACTTTTTTTCTTCTATTCCATTGTTAGTGTAAAGATACACAACAGATTCCTGATATGTTAATCTAGTTTTCTGCTACTTTCCTGTAACTGCTTATCAGTTCTAGTATTTTTTGTGTAGAGTCTTTAGAATTTTCTATACATAGTAGCATCTGCATGTAATGGCGATTTCACCTCTTCCCTTTCAATTTGAATACTTTTTATTTTTTATTCTTGCCTGATTGCTATGGCTAGGACTTCCAATATTATGATGAATATATGTGATGCAAGTTGGCATCCTTGTTACAAATTTTAGTAGGGACACTTTTAGCTTTTCACCCTAGAGTATTATTTGGCTATGTATTTGCTATAAATAGTTTCATGATATTGAGGTATGTTCCTTCTAAACTAACTTTGGTCAGAATTTTTATCATGAATGGATGCTGAATTTTACCAAATGTTTTTCCTGTATTTATTGAGATGATCTTTTTTTTTTTTTTTTTTTTTTTTGTCTTTCCTTGTGTTGATTGATTTGTGTATTTTGAACCATTTTTGTGATCCTGGAATGAATCCAACATGAATATGTTAAATGATAATGATCCTTTTTATGTGTGGTTGTATTCTGTTTGCTAATATTTAGTTGAGAACATTTAATTCTGTATCATTAAAGGTGTCATCCTATTGTTTTCTTTTTCTGCTAATGTCTTTGCCTGGTTTTGGTATTGGTTAGGTGGTGATTTCATAGAATGACTTTGTGAATATTTCCTCTTCTTCAGTCTTTTGCAAGTGTTTGAGAATTGGGATAAGTTCTTTGTATGTTTGATAGAATTTTCCAGTGATGTTATCAAGATCTGGGGATTCTTGTTTGCAAAAAGCTATATGTTTTATTATTATTACAGGTTATATTTCACATATAGTGATTAGTCTTCTCAAAGCATCTATTTCTTCTTGATTCCGTTTTGGTGGAGTGCACTTTTGTAGAAACTTGTCCACTTCCTCTAGGTTGCCCAGTTCATTGGCATATAATTACTCATATAATTACTCTTACAGTTTTTCATATTTCTGTGGCATTGTTTGTTATTTCTTCTGTTTTGCTTCTTATTTTGCATACTTAGGTCTATATTTTCTCCTTTTTTGAGCCTAGCCAGAAGTTTGCCTATTCTGTGTATCCTTTTAAATCATCAGCTCTTGGTTTTATTGATTTTTTTTTCAATTTTTTAAAATCTCTATTTCTTCTCTAATCTTTAATATTTCTTTCTCTCTGCTACCTTTACATTTTGTTTCTTCTTTTTAATTCGTTTAGGTGAAGGTTAGGTTATTTGGTATTTTTCTTGTTTTTGGAGAAAGTTCTGTATCACTATGAACTTTCCTCTTAGGATTACTTTTGCTGCATCCTGTGGATTTTCTATGGTTGCATTTTCACTGTAATTTATCTAAAGATATTTTTAAAATTTCTTCTTTGATTTAATCATTGACTCATTCCCTGCCCCCCACCACCACCACCATTTTTCTTTATGTGGTTGATTAGTATTTTCATGCCATTGAAAAGCTGCTTGAAATAATTTCTAGCCTCTCAGATTTATTGAGGCTTGTTTTGTGTCCTTGTATGTAATCTATCCTAGAGAATGCTTCATGTGCCCTTGAAAAGAATGTGCATTCTGTGTGTTTGAGGTTATAGTGTCTTGAAAATATATATTAATCCAGATTTTTCTACTCTGTTATTTAGAATCTCTCTTGACTTACTGGTTTTCTGTCTGGAAGGTCTGTCCATTCATATCAGTGGGGTGTTAAAATATCCAATCATTATTGTATTTTTATTAATTTCTCCCTTTGTGTCTGTTAGTATTTGTTTTATGTATTTAAATGCCCCTTTATTAGGTGCATATACATTGAAGTGTGTAATGTCATTTTCTTTATCCTTTTATCATCATTATATAGTGTCCTTCTTTGTATTTCTTTATGACCTTCATTTTAAAGTCCATGTTGTCTGATATACAGTATTGCTATCCCTGCTTTTTTTTCATTTCTGTTTGAATGAAATATCTTTTTATATCCCCTTACTTTCAATCTATATGTGTCCTTTGCCCTAAAGTAGATCTCTTCTAGGCAGCATATTGCAGACTTGTTTTATTATTCAAACTGTCACTTTGTGTCTTTTGATTAGAGAATTCAGTCCATTGACATTTATGGTAATTACTGATAGGTGTATATTTATTGCCATCTTAAAAATTGTTTTCCAGGTGATTTTGTATTTCTTCTTTTTTTCTATTTTTTCCTTTGTGGTTTGTTGGTTTTCTTTCATGTAATAAACATGTTGTATTTCCTTTAAGTTATCTTCCTTTTGATTTCTGTAAATCTATTGTATGTCTTTGACTTGTGGTTACCCCTTTTTAAAGTAGGTTTACTCATTATTATATCTATTTCCATTAGATTGACTGTGTATATATATATATACATATATATATATATATATACACATACATTTTCTCACTCTTCTTCCCAAATTTTATAATTTTGATATCAGATCAGATCAGTTGCTCAGTTGTGTCCGACTCTTTGTGACCCCATGAATTGCAGCATGCCAGGCCTCCCTGTCCATCACCAACTCCCAGAGTTCACTGAGACTCACGTCCATCAAGTCAGTGATGCCATCTGGCCATCTCATCCTCTGTCGTCCCCTTCTCCTCCTACCCCCAACCCCTCCCAGCATCAGAGTCTTTTCCAATGAGTCAACACTTCCGATGAGGTGGCCAAAGTACTGGAGTTTCAGCTTTAGCATCATTCCTTCCAAAGAATTCCCAGGGCTGATCTCCTTCAGAATGGACTGGTTGGATCTCCTTGCAGTCCAAGGGACTCTCAAGAGTCTTCTCCAACACCACAGTTCAAAAGCATCAATTCTTCGGTGCTCAGCCTTCTTCACAGTCCAACTCTCACATCCATACATGACCACAGGAAAAACCATAGCCTTGACTAGATGGACATTTGTTGGCAAAGTAATGTCTCTGCTTTTGAATATACTGTCTAGGTTGATCATAACTCTCCTTCCAAGGAGTAAACGTCTTTTAATTTCATGGCTGCAGTCACCATCTGCAGTGATTTTGGAGCCCAGAAAAATAAAGTCTGACACTGTTTCCACTGTTACCCCATCTATTTCCCATGAAGTGGTGGGACCAGATGCCATGATCTTCGTTTTCTGAATGTTGAGCTTTAAGCCAACTTTTTCACTCTCCACTTTCACTTTCATCAAGAGGCTTTTGAATTCCTCTTCACTTTCTGCCATAAGGGTGGTGTCATCTACATATAAGAGGTTATTGATATTTCTCCTGGCAATCTTGATTCCAGCTTGTGTTTCTTCCAGTCCAGCGTTGCTCATGATGTACTCTGCATATAAGTTAAATAAGCAGGGTGACAATATACAGCCTTGACGAAGTATTTCTCATCTTAGTGTTTATCCACTTGCTCTTCACTGTAGTTATAATCACTTTCACAATTTTTTTTTAAATTAGTGCACTGTCTTCTTTAAGTGATCTATAATCATTTTTATATATTTGCTTTTCCTATTGTGTTTTTCTCTTTCCCATAGTTTCTTGCTTCTTTTCTATTTACAGAAGATCTTTTTAATATTTCTTTTAAGGCATATTTAGTATTGCTGTGTTATTTTAACTTTTGCTTGTCTGAGAAATTCTTTGTCTATCCTTCTATTCTAAATGATAATCTTGCTGTGGCTCCTTTCTGCTTTTTTTTTTTTTTTTTTTAATCTGGAGTACCTGTTTTCTTCTTTAGCTTTGGAAAGTGTTTGGCTATATTTTCCCAAATACAATTTTGGCCCTTTCGTCTCCTCTTTTGACATTATGCACAAATTGGCAGGTTTTATTTTCTTCCAGAAGCCTCATATATTTCTTTCATGTGTTATCTTTCTGCATGCTATTCTGATGGAGAAGGCAATGGCACCCCACTCCAGTACTCTTGCCTGGAAAATCCCATGGACGGAGGAGCCTGGTAGGCCACAGTCCATGGGGTCGCTAAGAGTCAGACATGACTAAGCAACTTCACTTTCACTTTTCACTTTCATGCATTGGAGACGGAAATGGCAACCCACTCCAGTATTCTTGCCTGGAGAATCCCAGGGACAGAGGAGTCTGTTGGGCTGTCGTCTATGGGATCGCACAGATTCGGACACGACTGACGCAACTTAGCAGCAGCAGCAGCATGCTGTTCTGATTGGGTGATTTCTATTCTCTCTTTCAGGTCACTTTTTCATTATGTATTTTAATTGTTTTAATCAGTTGCCTTTTACTCAGTATTCATCTCAGCACTTGAGTTTTCTAATTCTTTTGGATCCTCTTAATAGTTTCAAGTTCCTTGTTACAGTGATGTACCTTTCTTATTTTCTTGAGTATTTTGATTGCCTCCCTTTTGAACTTGAGGCCTAATAACTGGAGAGGTCTTCTTTACTTATGTATGTATGTATTTATTGACTGTGCTGGGTCCTTGTTGCTGCATATGAGCTGCAGTAAGTGAAGGCTACTTTCTAGCTCTGGTGTGAAGGTTTCATTGTGGTGGCTTCTCTTGTTGCAAAGCATGGGCTCTAGTTATACATGCTTCAGTACTTGTGGTGCACTGGTTTAGTTGTTCCAGAACATATGGGATCTTCTTAGATTAGGAATTGAACCCATGTCCTGATTCTGTGAGAATTGTCCTAGATGTAGATGCATTTTGATTATTTGTGAAAAGAGGTGAACCCATATTCATGTATTCCACCATCTTGATCTCCAGCCTCCCCCCATCCCATTTACTTCTGATAATTTTGACAATCTGCAACTCAAATATTATTCTAATTTTATAAATGATTGGACAACATTTAAGAGAGGTTCTATAACATACCAGAACAGGGAGGCCTGGCATGCTGCAGTCCATGGGGTCTCAAAGAGTCAGACATAACTTAGCAACTGAAGAATAGCAACTATAACATACCCTAAGCTAAACATCTACCCTTTTGAATCTGAGCCCAGGAAACTCTCTATTATCAAATATAATTTTAAAACAAGACAAAACTATGTTCTTCTCAGTTGTAAAACATCCCAAAACTTTTAACAAAAATATGGACATTTTTTTCCACAAACTACTTTGCAATCACTTCTTTTTTGTGTCCCAGGAAAATGGGATCCCCTTAGCTCATTTGTTACAATGTGCCAATCTTCTTGAATAGTAAAGGGATTGGCAAGCTTAAAATTTAGAATCCCATGGTACCAACTTTCAGAGAGTTTAAATGTTGGTATGAGGTTGGTGCAAAAGTAATTGTGGTTTTGAATTGTTGAAGTTTTCCATTTATATTAGAATACATTCTTAAATAAATGTAGTTAGGTTACACATCATTTTAATGCACATGTATAGCTTTATTTATTTATTTATTTTTGCTAGTGACATTACTTGCTGTATATTTTGCATTTATTTTAGACTAGGGAGATGATGTTCAAGTAATTTTCTTATTCAAGTTCAAAATCGGTCATAAAGTAGCAGAGACAATTCACGACATCAACAATGCCTTTGGTTCAGGAACTGCTAATGAATGTATGGTGCAGTAGTGATTCACAAAGTTTTGCAAAGAACATGAGAGCTTTGAAGGTGAGGAGTGTAGTGACTGGCCCTCAGAAGTTGACAACCAATTGAGAGCATCATCTAAGCTGATCTTACAACTACATGAGAAGTTGCCAAAGAACTCAATGTCAACCATTTTAAGGTCATTCAACATTTGAAGAAAATTAGAAGGGTAACAAAGATTGATAAATGGGTGCCTCATAAACTAACTGCAAATTAAAAAAAAATAATAATAATACTCATTTTAAAGTCTCATCTTCTCTTATTCTACACAAGAACAAACCATTTCTCAATCAGTCATTGCACATTTGATGTGCAATGAAAAGTGGATTTTATATGACAACCAACGATAACTAACTCAGTGTTTGGACTGAGAAGAAGCTCCAAAGCACTTCCAAAAAGCCAAATTTGCACCAAAATAAGGTCATGATCACTGTTTGGTGATTTGGTGTCCATTTGATCCACTACAGCTTTCTGAATCCTTGAAAAATCGTTACATCTGAGAAGCATATTCTGCAAACTGATGAAATACATTGAAAACTGCAATGCCTGCAGCCAGCATTGGCCAACAGAGAGGGCCCAATTATGCTCCATGACAATGCTCGGTTGCACGTCACCACCAACGAACGCTTCAAAAGTTGAATGAATTGGGCTATGAAGTTTTTGCCTCCACCATATCCCACCTGTTCTTTTGTCAACTGATCACCACCTCTTGAAGCATCTTGACAACTTTTTTCAAGGAAAATGCTTCCACAGCCAGCAAGAGGCAGAGAATGCTTTCTAAGGCTTTGCTTGTTGAATCCTGAAGCACAATTTTTATGCTACAGAAATATATTTATTTCTTGTTGAAAAAATGTTTTGATTACAATGGTTCCTATTTTGATCAATAAAAACGTGTTTGAGCCTAGTTATAATGATTTAAAATTCTCAGTCTGAAACCGCAATGACATTTGCACCAACCTAATACCTTTTGACGAGGAGTAATTTTAATATTCTTTGAAAATGAATTAAGAAAGTGTTATGCAAGCAAGAGATAAGAAAGTATATGAATGTGCATATTTGAATTTGTGTGAATAAAATAATAATGTGTTATTACCTTATTTTAAGCTCTATGTTAAGAAAAGAATTGGCCTTAGAATGCAGGATAGTCTAAGTGCAGAGTACTCTAAACCACTATACTTTATAAGAATATGCCTGTACTAAATGTATGTTGTATGTGTGTGTGTGTGTGTATACACATATATATATAATATATATGTGTGTGTTATAAATATATTATATATATTAGAAAGAAACCCAACTCCAATTAGCTATGAAAAGAGAAGTGGCTACTAAATAAAACAGGAAAATCCAGTGATATATTGGCTTCAATAATCACAGTGTTTAGAAGCACATTATTTAAAAGTAGTAGATTTTCCACCATTGTTCTCTTTATCTTTTGGTTACACTTACCCCTGTGCCTTAAACTCTTTCTCTTTTCCATGGTCCTACTTGTTAATTTCCCTATATTTTAGATCATTGTTATTGTCATTGTTATCAGGGAAATTATATATTAATATTGACCAGGTTTATACCATGTACCATAAGGGTCCAGGGCTTGACCACTAGAACTGACAATCTTAAGAAAACTGTATAGAATGTATAGAATTCCCCAAAAGAATGCTATATAGGAAATAAACATATATTTTACTATATTCCATCATTTGTCTATAAAACTATAGACATCCTCTTCCCTTTCACATAATTAAAAAAATGTCTATACTTACTATGAAATTGATCTTAAGATGCTCACCTCATCCCTAACGTGGATAATTCAAAGTCTTTAGTTAATTTTGTCTTTAGTTCCATGTTTAGAACCTCTGACTCTAGGGTAAACTCTTGGTCATATTCACATGCAGATTATATTATTAAACTTATGCCTAAATCCTAAATTCAGCTTTCTCTAACATACTCAAAGTGCACTAAGTCAGGACAAACACAATCCAAACTCCCATATATTAATAGAAAGTGGGATGTGAAACAATCACAGAGTTTTCCTTACCATTAGAATAAGTTCCTTGGTCAATTTGGCAATCAAAGATTCCATATACTAGAAGGAACGTCCGTGTTTCTTGAAAGTATATGAGGATTACTCTTTGGGTAGCTTTGCTACTTTCTAATGTCATGGTTTTATAGTTTTGTAATTGTCATAGGCTGCTGAACAGTCCTGGGATTTCTCTCACGATAGCAGCCTCTGAAAACTCCAATAACCATCAGTTAGATGCTTAATGGGAATACTGTGAGCTCATAACAAACAGTAAAAACATTCTTAGTTTTTTGTTTTTGTTTTTGTTTTTTGTTTTTTTGAACACCACATTAAGGATATCTATATTTAGCAATAGGTCTTAGTGTTCAGCCTGCTTGCCCAAATTTCAGTTGAAACTCATTTTTGTCAGTCTTGTATTCAGGTAAATTAAATGATAAACTGGAATGGAATAGCAAATGAACCTTGTTTTCAATGGAGTCTGCTTCCCAGTGAATATCATTTAAGATAGGTGAAATTAATACTTTTCTTGTTCAGTGTATTGCATATTTGGAAAAAAAAAAAAAAAGAACATGATTCATTCAGTCTTTCAAACTTTTCACTTTTCCTGGGTCTCAATTTTATATCTATGCTAGGGTGTCTTCAAAATGGCTAGATTAAGGAGTTCAATAAATGTCATTAAGGCATTTATCAACTTACCAATTTCTTTTTGCAACTCTCCAAATTTCTTCTGTATGTTGGCCTTTTGCTCTCTGACTTTAGATAGGATTCGTGAATGTGTCTGGGGAAGGTAACTATTTGATTGTGTAATTTCATATATGTGCAACTTATTAATTGAGTGAAAATTAATATTAATTGTCCCCACATTTGATAGATTGCTAGAAATCAACTGCTTAACTTATTGGGTTATAGTCTCACTTCTTGGAACAATCACTTCAATTTAAGAGATAGGACAGTAATACTGATCAAGTCTGAAACACTCTGCTTTGCTAGAAATCACAATTTCACTGTACCCCTCACCTTTTGCCTTTGGTGAGGGGTGCAGAGCTAAATTATATATCCAAGCCTCCTTTCCAGTTATGTGTGGACACGTGACCAAGTTCCAATCAATGGAATTTGAGACAGAACCAAAGTCCCTCTCTTCTAAGGCTTACTCACATAAACCTAACATACAGTTCCTCTCTCTCTCTTTCTTTATCTACCATCTGACAAGAGACAGTTTTGAAAAACCAGAAGGAAGCTTTAATTCCTGAATAATAACCCAATAGGCCACTCACTAACCATGAATATTTGTATTGGATTTAACACAAGTTTGATTCAGAAGTTTGTGCACTGTAGTAGCTATCAATGTTTATGGCAACATTCCGTCTCATGTAACTGATTGTCAGCTTCCTAAAAGCTTCATGAATTTGGGAAGAGGTGGGTTTCCAAGGACAAGATGCTAGACAGATTTTTAAAATATATATAATACTACCAAATACGTTGCATGTTTATACATTTTCATATATATATGCGTGTGTGTGGCATATATATATACACACACACATATTATATATGCATATCAATACATATATATTCACAATGTATGTTATGTATATACATATGTGTATGGTAGGGTGTATAGATATGTCTTATTCATAGGCTTATAGATGTGTCTCTTAGATTCTTTTTCAAGAAGACTGTTACCCAGTCAATTGAGCAATGCAATCAGCAGACAACCTCCAGTTGTCTGGGGTTTATTTCAGCTGTAGAGATACACTCCATCATGATACACAAAATCATGTCCTTCCAGAAGCAGCCAAGGTTCAATAACTGAGCAAAGTGGGGGGTATAAATTTCCACTTATTTTGGCCAGATAAAGGTCATGATTACACTCCAAAGCTCTTTACCAGATTGGCAAAGGCTTTATTGGGACTGAATGATAATTCTTTCTTCTCTGCTTGTTCCCACTAACCCTCTTTTCTGTTCACAAATGTTGATTCCTCATAAATACCTAGAATGTTATACTCTATCACTACCTGCTTTGAGAGAATTCAGTCTTCACCAGTGTGTGCGCGTGCGCGTGTGTGTGTGTATGTGTTTAGTTAGATTCTTTATTTATGTGTATACATATATATTCTAAAGCAAGTTCACCTAGATAAAAGTCCTGCTTCCATCACTTACTAGGTGAAGATAATAACAACTCATATCAAATGGCTGTATTGAGTTGAAAATAGTTTAATTCATGAAAAATTAGAACAGTGGCTGGTACATAATATGTACCAAAAATGCCGGTGGTATACAATTTAGTTGTATATGAGTATGTGTCTGTTCAGAAAAATTTCAGGAATATAAGCCTCTTGATTTATGCAGAACGTTTATCAAAATACAGTAATTATTGCTAAAAGCTGCCTGTTTGCCAAAACAAAATACTGATTCATTTTAACATACAATAGACTTTCTATGATTATTCTTCCCTAATATAGCCGTAACAACTCCAAACACAGTACTTAGCTCTCTATTGGTGCCATCTTTGCTGAAAATTATTTCTAAAAACCTTGTAGAAAGTTTTGTTCAAAAAGGAACTTCCACATGTTCACACCAGCTTACACTCCAACATGTAAGGCAGCAACTTCCCTTTACCATTCTAATATCCTTAAACCAAGGTTCATTGTAACAGATGAATGCTGATTGATACTATCCTTTTGGCTTCTTTTTGCCTCCATTTCTCTGTTTGGAAGGTTTCCTTTTTATCTTTGAAATGTCTGCATAAAAGAAGGCCTAGCAAAATGAGGGTCTGACTTTCAAAGGTGTTTTCTATTTTTTCACGTTCCTCTCTCGGCCAAAGTCAAGGTTCATTTTCCGGTATTTTCAATGACCTGTGAACTATGCGCCTTATTTATTTATTTATTTTTAACTTTTTGTATGATTCTTAGTCACAGTAGCCAATCTCTAATTTCCCTATATTTTAAAGAGGGAGTGAAGTTATCTTCTGCCTCCCCTTGACTGTATGCTCCCAGAGAGAGGTTTCTTTCATAGGGCAGGTAAAAGTTAGTCATATAAATATGTAATGGGATCAAAAGGTTGGTGCTGAACCACGAAAGACGCTGGGATGCTTGGCCTCTTGAAGAGAAGAATTCAATTCAATCCAGGGTCAGTGACGAGGCTTGATCACTCAGAGCTTTTGTGTAATGAAGTTTTATTAAAGTATAAAAGAGATAGAGAAAGCTTCTAACATAGAAGTCAGAAGCCGGCAGAAAGAGTGCACCTCTGCTAGTCTTTAGGGGGATGTTATATAGCTAGTAGCAAGTTGTTAATTATAGAAAAGTGATGCCTCAAAACCCAGAGTGGCACCGGGATGGTCACCCACAACATGCATTTTGAGATAACATTGGCACCAAGTGAGTCATCTCAGGCCATAAAACGATTGACATGAATCTTGAAGAATGACAGGTTTCCAAGTAAAGACATAGTTTCATTAACATAGATTAGTAGAACAATGTATGAGCAAAACATACAGGTTTGTCAAGTCTGTTCTGAGTCTTAGGCAAACCGACTTGAAGACTTGAATGTAGGGTTAATACATGGTTCATTAACATAGCATAAGACAAACATTTCCATAAGGAAACACACACACACACACATTGGTTAGCTCAAGGTTTGAGAAAAGTTAAGTTCAGGTGGAGCCACTCCAGCATAGAATTTTAAGAGAAACCTCCTTTTAAATTTATATAGAGAAGGGGAAAAAAAATCTAACACTTGTTTGTTTCCTCCTGCCATTGAGAGAGAAAAAGTCTTACACTTCCAGCCTATTTCCTCCCTTTGGAGACCCCTGGCCTTCCTGCCTGTTACCCTCTCAGGATGGGCATGAGGGAGGACAAGAAAAGAGAGAACAATATATTTTTCAATATTTTTATCTTTTAACTTTTAAAGCACAAGGAAGAATTCTAAAAGTTATACAGTTATATGGACGAAGCATTTCAAGATCTCTCAGAAGAGAATGAGCATAGCATTAGGAAAGGAACTTCATTTTAACTTTTCTGTCATTTTTGGGAAAACAAAAAGAAAAAACAGCATTTGCAGCTGGAAACTGTTTACAATACAAACCTCTTATTCAGGTGATTATAACTAAACAGTAAACTACATTCTGTATTTTGCTAAAATTCAGTATGCTGTGAAGGAGCAACCCCCCAAATCCTCAACTTTCTCCCCTCAATTTGCATGTCTTTTAATTATTTTGACTTACTACTATGGAAGAACCATATAGAAAAAGGTCTTCATGACCTGGATAACCATGATGGTATGATCACTCACCTAGTTACATATCCTGGAGTGTGAAGTTAAATGGGCAAATCTAGTGGAGGTGATGGGATTCCAGCTGAGATATTTAAAATCCTAAAAGATGATGCTGTGTAATTGCTGCACTAACTATGCCAGCAAATTTGGAAAACTCCGCAGTGGCCACAGGACTAAAATATATCAGTTTTCATTCTAATCCAAACAAAGGCAAATGTCAAAGAATATTTGAACTACAGTACTGTTGTGCTCATTTCACATGCTTGCAAGGAAATGCTCAAAGTTCTTCAAGCTAGATTTCAACAGTGTGTGACCAAGAACTTCCATATGTACAAGCTGGATTTAGAAAAGGAAGAGGAACCAGAAATCAAATTGACAGCATCCATTGGATCATAGAAAAACAAGGGAATTAAAAAAAAAAAAATCTACTTCTCCTTCATTGGCTATGCTAAAGCCTTTGATGCTGTAGATCACAACAAACTGCGAAAAATTCTTAAAGAGATGGGAATACCAGACCACCTTACCTGTCTCCTGAGAACCTGTATGCAGGTCAAGAAGCAACAGTTAAAATCAGACATGGAGCAATGGACTGGTTCAAAATTGTGAAAGAAGAACTGTACAGTGGTATATTGTCACCCTCCTTATTTAACTTACATGCAAAGTACATCATATGAAATACTTGGCTGGATGACTCCCAAACTGGAATCAAGATTGCCAGGAGATATATCAACAATCTCAGGTATATAAATGCTATCATTTTATATATCTGAATGTTTAAAATGAAGAGGAACTAAAGAGGCTCTTGGTGAAGGTGAAAGAGGAGAGTTAAAAAGTTGGCTTAAAACTCAACATCCAAAAAACTAAGATTATGGCATATGGTCTCATCCCTTCATGGTAAGTAGATGGGGAAACAATCAAAACAGTGACAGACTTAATTTTCTTAGGCTCCAAAATCACTGTGGCTGCTGACTGCAGCCATGAAATTAAAAGATGCTTGTTCCTTGGAAGAAAAGCCATGACAAACCTAGACAGCATATTAAAAAGCATAGATTTCGCTTTGTCAACAAAGGTCCACATAGTCAAAGCTATGATTTTTTTCCAGTAATCGTGCATAGATGTGAGAGTTGGACCATAAGGAAACCTGAGTGCTGCAGGATGGATGCTTTCCAATTGTGATGCTGGAGAAGACTCTTGAGAGTCCCTTTGAGACCAAGGAAATCAAACAAGTGAATTCTACAGGAGGTCAATCCTGAATATTCTCAGAGTAACTGATATTGTAGCTGAAGCTCCAATACTTTGGAAATCTGATGAGAAGAGCCAACTCATTGGAAAAGACTGATGTCTGAAAAGATTGAGAGCAGGAGGAGAAGGGGTGACAGAGGATGAGATGGTTGAATGGCATCCTGAACTCAGTGGGCATGAGTTTGAGCAAACTCCAGGAGACAACAAAGGACAGGAAAGCCTGGCGTGCTCCAGTCCTTGGGGTTACAGAGTTGAACATGATTTAGCAACTAACAACAATGAAAGCTCATGGATGACCTGTTTTGTAGAGGCATAGCAACCTTTTCCAAATTTTTAGGACTTAAAAAAAAAAAAAAGTGTTGTGCTAAATTACATTACACTTTTTCTATGGTTTCATTCTTTCATAATCAATAATTAGGTTTGCTGGTTGTAATGGAGATTCTATATAAGTTCTGTGACATACTAGAGAACAGAGTTTATATTATATCCATTATCATTTTCCTAGCATTTAGCATGGGATTCAGAATAGGGAACTGCATTATTGTTGTTCCAAATAAAAATATTGTGGAGTATTAAACTTGTCTTGATTGTGGTTATATAATTAAATGTAACTACAGAAAGTTGGCATTTCTGATAAGCTAATTAAAGGGTAATTTTGGAGGTCAACTTGAATATCAGAGCTAGTCTTATCTTCTACAGTATGCATTACGCAAATATATTAAAAAGGGAGCCATCAGCAAAAAGAAGAATGAGATCACCACTGTTACTATATGCTGTTAGTACTAATTGAAATAAGTAACCCTGGAATATATATGGTCTTTCTAATATACAAGCAAATGAGAAGAACACATAGTCATGTTTTTAATAATTTGGTTTTTAGTAGATTTCTTATATTAGTAACTAAAATTCATTTAAAATGCAAGCAAAAATGCTTTAAAATGTTTTATATATATATATACATATATATATATATATAGCATCTACTGAATAATTCATGTTGCATAATATCTCCAAGTAAAATGACATTTCAACTGTGTATATTACAAGTTGACTCGAGTGGTTATTTCAGCTATATAATTGACCAACACTTCTTGTGTATATAAATAAGATATTTCCATAAACCTCTGCTGTTTTGTGATATACAGATGGATAGTTTAGGTCAATCAAGTTATTCAAATTCTAAAGTTATTTTGCTATGGGATAACTTGCCATATAGAGTTCAGAGAGATTTGGAAAAAAAAAAAAAAAAGTTACCTTGTGCTGATTTCTTTTTTTTACACTAAATAAATAAAAGTAGATTATTAAAAATACCCATAAAACCTAGGCAAACAATTTAATTTTTAAACGGACTTATGCACCAATTGGACTTCCCTGGTGGCTCAGACGGTAAAGCATCTGTCTACAATGCGGGAGACCTGGGTTCGATCCCTGGGTCGGGAAGAATCCCTGGAAAAGGAAATGGCAACCCAATCCAGTACTCTTGCCCAGAAAATCCCACAGACGGAGGAGCCTGGTGTCCATAGGGTCGCAAAGAGTCGGACACGACTGAGCAACTTCACTTTCATGCACCAATTTATATAAAATTCATAAAACAATTCTTTCAATAGTTAAAAAAAAATTAATGTGGTAAAATAATTCAAATTCCGTGAATTTAAACTGCACGTCTAAATCAAAAAATTCTGAAGATAACAATGACTTTAACCTTTCTTGAATTTCAGGAAGTAGTTTATTTCTTCAGTTTTTTCATTCTATAAATATTACTGATGCCAAATATTTACAGGTCACAGGGATACTATTAATAACAGCTATAAAATGAATCAGATACACATACTTTCCTCTAGGAGACAAAGATGAGAAAAAAGGAAGACATTTTAAAAATGCCTATTGTAACCAGGTATAATGTCTTGTGTTTTCACATATATTGATTATTCACTTGATTCTCACCAAGATTGTGGTGACGAAATATTTTTTTCTCATTTGGCAACTGTATAATGCATGAATTTGTACATGTGGTAACCATGGAGCCAGAGTTAACTCCTAAAACTCTTTTTTCCCCTTGTGTGCTATATGGTGTTGCTTACAATTAAAGAGAGAGGAGGTAAATATATTATAAATAACAAAATACTAACTGTTAGAAGAGAAATACTAATAAAGTAATGTGAGGGTTTAACAGTTTTACATTGCATACTATATATAGTCTTTGGAGAGGAGGAAAGCTTAGCATTTATCATAAATTTTAGCCTCCACATCCCCATACTATTTACACAGTTAATAACTAAGAAAACAAGCTTAAAGTGGTAAATAACCTTTTCAGCTTCACAAAAAAGTAAATGACAGAAAACAAACTTTATGCCAATTTTTTTTTTTTTTTTTTTTTTTTTGCCCTTAGGCTTTAACGTTGATTGTTTGCAACTGAGTGACTGAACTGAATAAATCATTTAACATTACAAATTTTTAGAACACAGAGGAACCTGGGGTTTATATAATCTGTAACATGAGTGTGCTCAGTTGCTTACTCATATATGACCTTTTGAGACCCATGGACTGTAGCCAACCAGTCACCTCTACCCATGGAATTTCTAGGCAAGAATACTAGAGTTAGTTGCCATTTCCTATTCCAGGGCATCTTTCCTACTCAAGAATCATTTCCTGAATGATGCAGTCCTAATCAAGAACTGCATTTCATGTGTCTCCTGCTTGACAGGCAGATTCTTTACCCCAGCACTACCTAGGAAGCCCCTGTCTACAACATGAAAATAACACTTATATGATTAGAATAACTACCATATTGTTTATTATTCAGTCACTCGGTCATGGACAACTCTTTGCATCCCCATGGACTGGAGCACACCAGGCTTCCCTGTCCTTCACCATCTTCCAGAGCTTGCTCAAACTCATGTCCTTTGAGTCAATGATGCCATCCAACCATCTCATTCTCTGCTATCCCCTTCTACTTCAGTCTTTCCCAGAATCAGGGTATTTTCTAATAAGTCAACTTTTCACATCAGGTGGCCAAAATATTGGAGCTTCAGCTTCAGCAAAAATTCCTCCAATGAATATTCAGGATTGATTTCCTTTAGGATTTACTGGTTTTATCTCCCTGTTGAACAAGGGACTCTCAAGAGTATTCTCCAACACCACAATTCAAAAGCATCAATTCTTTGGTGCTCAGCCTTCTTGATGGTCCAACTCTCACATCCATACATGACTACTGGAAAAACCATAGCTTTGATAAAAATGAACCTTTGTTGGCAAAGTAATGTCTCTGCTTTTTAATATGCTACCTAAATTGGTCATAGTTTTTCTTCCAAGGAGCAAACATCTTTTAACTTCATGGCTGTGGTAACAATTAGCAGTGATTTTGGAGCCCAAGAAAAAGTCTGTCAGTGTTTTAATTGTTTCCCTATCTATTTGCCATGAAATGATGGGGCCTGATGCCATGATCTTTATCTTCCTCATGTTGAGTTATAAGCCAGCTTTTCCACTCTCCTCTTTCACTTTCATCAAGAGGCTCTTTAGTGCCTCTTTGCTTTTTGCCATAAAGGTGATGTCATTTGATATATGTGTGTGTGTATATATATATATATATGATATAGATTTGGTGGCACCATGTGGCATTTGAGATCTTAGTTCCTAAACCAGGGATGAATCCTGCCCCCAGCATTAGAATCCAGGAGTCTTTACCAATGGATCACCAGGGAAGTATCTAAATCCTATTTTTAAAAGAGGACAGAAGTGCTCAAGTTTTAATTTGCAATTTAAATTATTTTTCCAAAGAGATTAAGTTATTCAGGCAGCCCAAGTAGAGAACAGCTTTCCAAGCAGACAGGAAATAATTGATAAGTCAGGGGAGCACAGATAACTATGTTATGCTCCAAGAATTACAGATAATTGCAGGGAAGTGGGTCCAAGTTGAAAACTTAACTTAGAAATCTTTTTTAAGTAATAAATTTTTGAGTCATTGGATTAAATAAGTACAATTACAGGAAGATGGGAACAATGAGAACATGTATACAAAGAAGAAAAATGATCAAACAACATCTATCTAAGGATATTAACACTTAAGAGGTAGGAGATAGAAGAGCAGCACATGTCTTCATGTCGGAGGAATTAGGAATTAGCCGATATTTAAAATGAAACACAGTCATAAGGAAGTAGCCTTTAAAACTGCAATTAGAGCCAGTTCATCCTGAAAGTTCATCATTATAAAGATGAAGTTCATGTGTGGATTTATCTCTGGGCTTTCTATTTTGTTCCATTGATCAATATTTCTGTCTTTGTGCCAGTACCATACTGTCTTGATAACTGTGGCTTTGTAATAGAGCCTGAAGTCAGGTAGGTTGATTCCTCCAGTTCCATTCTTCTTTCTCAAGATATCTTTGGCTATTTGAGGTTTTTTGTATTTCCATACAAATTGTGAAATTATTTGTTCTAGCTCTGTGAAGAATACCGTTGGTAGCTTGATAGGGATTTCATTGAATCTATAAATTGCTTTGGGTAGTATACTCATTTTCACTATATTGATTCTTCCAATCCATGAACATGGTATATTTCTCCATCTATTAGTGTCCTCTTTGAGTTCTTTCACCAGTGTTTTATAGTTTTCTATATATAGGTCTTTAGTTTCTTTAGGTAGATATATTCCTAAGTATTTTATTCTTTCCGTTGCAATGGTGAATGGAATTGTTTCCTTAATTTCTCTTTCAGTTTTCTCATTATTAGTGTATAGGAATGCAAGGGATTTCTGTGTGTTGATTTTATATCCTGCAACTTTACTATAATCATTGATTACTTCTAGTAATTTTCTGGTGGAGTCTTTAGGGTTTTCTATGTAGAGGATCATGTCATCTGCAAACAGTGAGAGTTTTATTTCTCCTTTTCCAATTTGGATTCCTTTTATTTCTTTTTCTGCTCTGATTGCTGTGGCCAAAACTTCCAAAACTATGTTGAATAGTAATGGTGAAAGTGGGCACCCTTGTCTTGTTCCTGACTTTAGAGGAAATGCTTTCAATTTTTCACCATTGAGGATAATGTTTGCTGTGGGTTTGTCATATATAGGTTTTATTATGTTGAGGTATGTTCCTTCTATTCCTGCTTTCTGGAGAGTTCTTATCATAAATAGATGTTGAATTTTGTCAAAGGCTTTCTCTAGATTCCTTAAAAAACTGGAAATAGAACTGCCTTATGATCCAGCAATCCCACTGCTGGGCATATACACTGAGGAAACCAGAAGGGAAAGAGACATGTGTGCCCCAATGTTCATCGCAGCACTGTTTATAATAGCCAGGACATGGAAGCAACCTAGATGTCCATCAGCAGATGAATGGATAAGAAAGCTGTGGTACATATACACAATGGAGTATTACTCAGCCATTAAAAATAATACATTTGAATCAGTTCTAAAGAGATGGATGAAACTGGAACCTATTATACAGAGTGAAGTAAGCCAGAAAGAAAAACACCAATACAGTATACTGACGCATATATATGGAATTTAGAAAGATGGTAACAATAACCCTGTGTATGAGACAGCAAAAGAGACATCAATGTATAGATCAGTCTTATGGACTCTGTGGGAGAGGGAGAGGGTGGGGAGATTTGGGAGAATAGCATTGAAACATGTATAATATCATTTATGAAGCGAGTCGCCAGTCCAGGTTCAATGCACGGTACTGGATGCTTGGGGCTGGTGCACTGGGATGACCCAGAGGGAGGGTAGGGGAGGGAGGAGGGAGGAGGGTTCAGGATGGGGAACGCGGGTTTACCTGTGGCGGATTCATTTCGATATTTGGCAAAACTAATACAATATTGTTAAGTTTAAAATTAAAATAAAATTAAAAAAAAGAGATGAAGTTCATGATATTAGAACTTTGAGAAGGACAGAAAAAAATATATATACATATAACCCTTGTCTTCATGGCATGTAGATGGGGAAACAATGGAATCAGTGAAAGACTATTTTCTTGGGTTCCAAAATCACTGTACATGGTGACTGCAGCCATTAAATTAAAAGATGATTGTTCATCAGAAGAAAAGCTATGACAAACCTAGACAGCATATTAAAAAGCAGAGACATTACTCTGCTGACAAAGGTCATATGGTCAAAGGTATGGTTTTACCAGTAGTCATGTATGGATATGAGAGTTAGAGTATAAAGAAGGTTGAGCACTGAAGAAGTGATACTTTAGAACTGTGGTGTTGGAGAAGACTCCTGAGAGTCTCTTGGACTTCAAGGAAATCAAACCAGTCCATCCTAAAGGAAGTCAGTCCTGAATATTCATTGGAAGGACTGATGCTGAAGCTGAAGTTCCAACACTTTGGCCACCTGATGTGAAGAGGCAACTCATTGGAAAATGTCTTGATGTTAGGAAAGACAGAAGGCAGGAGGATAAGTGGATGACAGAGGACAAGATGGTTGGATAGTATCTCTGACTCAATGGACATGAGTTTGAGCAAGCTCCAGAAGATGGTGAAGGACAGGGAAGCCTGGTATGCTGCAGTCCATGGTGTCACAAAGAGGTGGACATGGCTGAATGACTGAACAACAACAGCAATGATTCGTCAAGAAGACAAGAGACACAGAAAGATTATAGGATAGCAATAAGATCAGAAAATATAAATGTGATTCTCACTGAGAAAAAAAGGAAATAATAAAATTTAAAAGAACTTAAGTGATTAAAAAAAAAAAAAAGCCCTCCAAAAACTTTGGGTCTGTTTCTATGTCATAGAAAGCTTTTATCACACTTTTTAGAAATTGTGTTGTATACTGTACTTTTAGAAATGATAAGCTAAGTTGAGAACAAAGGTTAGGCACTTTGTTTCTGCATTCTTCTTCAAGCATAGATATTTTCCTCTTAATAGCTGCCATGGCAAAGATTTTGGTTGCCTCAGCAGTGATCTTTTTCTTTATAGAAACTCAAATCTGTTTAGTAAGCAATATACACAAGATACATATATGAGATGAATCACTTTCCTCTTAGGTCACCGATAAAGACTGTATCTGTCAACGCAGGAGATGCAAGAGAAGAGGGTTGGATCCCTGGATCAGGAAGATTCCCTGGGGAAGGAAATGGCAATCCATTCCAGTATTCTTGTCTGGGAAGTCCGAAAGACAGAAGAGACTGGTGGGCTACAGTCCCCAGATTTGCAAAGAGTGGGACATGATTTAGCAACTAAACAACAAGGGAGATGATTCATGAGTTTTCTATACCCATGATAATAATACTATATATTTTTCAAGGGAATTTCTGTAAGCAGGTTTTAGAAAACTTTTTCTATACAGGGCCAGAGAGTTAATAAATTTTGCTTTGAAGATCATACAAGCTATGTCACAACTACTCAACTCTGATATTTTAGTGGGAAAACAGCCACAGATTGTATGCAAATGAGTAGGCATGTCTGTAATTCAATGATACTTCATCTGCAGAAACAGGTGGGAACAGATTTGGACTAATTCTTTAAGTTGCAAACTGATGTAAATAATTTGCAAATGAAATTTTGAGCAATGCCACATAAACAAAAATATATTTAAGGGTTTTCTAAGAAAAATATTTTTCTTGACTAAAAAAAAGAGAACTTATCATAGAAAATTATTTTTCTCCTTCATAGTTTAGGCAATAATGTGTGCATATATGGTGCCAGGAATGAGGACACATCTTTTGTGACCCTGATGTCATAAGTGAGAGGATAAAAGTCAATTTTCTGAGATGGGAGGGAAGAATTAAAAGATCTGAAATATTTGATGTGTCATTGAGATGGGAATACCAGACCACCTGACCTTTCTCCTGAGAAATCTGTATGCAGATAAAGAAGCAACAGTTAGAACCAGACATGGAACAACAGACTGGCTCTAAACTGGAAAGGAGTACGTCAAGGCCGTATATTGTCACTCTGCTTATTTAACTTATATACAGAGTACATCATGAGTAACACTGGGCTGGATGAAGCACAAGCTGGAATCAAGATTTACAGGGGAAATATCAATAATTTCAGATAGGCAGATGAGACCACCCTTATGGCAGAAAGTGAAGAGGAACTAAAGAGCCTTTTGATGAAAGTAAAAGAGGAGAGTGAAAAAGTTGGCTTAAAACTCAACATTCAGAAAACTAAGATCATGGCATCTGGTCACATCACTTCATGGCAAATGGGGAAACAATGGAAACAGTAAGATATTTTATTTTCTTGTGATTCAAAATCACTGCAAATGGTGACTTCAGCCATGAAATTAAAAGATGCTTGCTCTTTGGAAGAAAAACTATGACCAACCTAGACAGCATATTTAAAAGCAGAGAAATTACTTTGCTGATGAAGGTCTGTCCAGTCACAGCTAGGTTTTACCAGTAGTCATGTATGGATGTGAAAGTGGGACTTTAAGGAAAGTTGAGTGCTGAAGAATTGATGCTTTTGAACTGTGGTGTTGGAGAAGACTCTTGAGAGTTCCTTGGACAACAAGGAGACCCAACCAGTGAATCCTAAAGGAAATCGGTCCTGAATATTCATTGGAAGGACTGACATTGAAGATGAAACTCCAATACTTTGGCCAACTGATGCAAAGAACTGACTCATTTGAAAAGACTGATGCTGGGAAAGATTGAAGGCAGGGGCTGGGGATGACAGAGGATGAGATGGTTGGATGACATCACTTACTCAATGGACATGAGTTTGAGCAAGCTCCAGGACTTGGTGGTGGACAGGGAAGCCTGGTGTGCTGCAGTCATGGAATAACAAAGAGTCATATATGACTGAGAAACTGAACTGACTTATCAAAATGAAATTTTATCCGATCATAAAAAAAGAATAAAATAATGTTACTTTAAGCACCATGGATGCAACTTGAGTAATTTTCTTTACTGAAGTAAATCTATTTTAAGCATCCTTACAGGAGAAAACTAGGAGGTGAGAAAATAAGGTGCTTCTGCTTCAAACGAAGTTAAGAGCAGCTATATTTGAGTAAAGAATCTGCCTGCAATTCAGGAAACCTGGGTTTGATTCTTGAGTTGGGAAGATACCCTGGAGGAGGGAATAGCAATCCACTCCAGTATTCCTGCCTAGAGAATCCCATGGACAGAGGAGCCTGCCAGGCTTCTGTCCATGGGTTCTATTCACAAGAGTTGGACACGACTTAGTGACTAAACCACCACTGCCACAAATGTGAGGAAATTATTTGCAAATACAATGCATGGAATTTGGAATTATTTACTGGACACTGTGTGCCTAGAACTCTGAAGAATATTTACAGTGAAGTAGCATTCGATATCGGAGAAGGCAATGGCACCCCACTCCTGTACGCTTGCCTGGAAAATCCCATGGACGGAGGAACCTGGAAGGCTGCAGTCCATGGGGTCGCTGAGGGTCGGGCACGACTTCACTTTCACTTTCACTTTTCACCTTCATGCATTGAGAAGGAAATGGCAACCCACTCCAGTGTTCTTGCCTGGAGAATCCCAGGGTCGGCGAAGCCTGGTGGGCTGCCGTCTATGGGGTCGCACAGAGTCGGACATGACTGAAGCGACTTAGCAGCAGCAGCAGCAGCAGCATTTGATATAAAATTTTAAAATATATAGTATTTTTTTGTCTTTTCAAGAATATCAATTAAAATATATATGTAGTCAAGAAAATCCCCTGGAGAAGGAAATGGCAAGCCACGCCAATATTCTTACCTGGGAAACCCTATGGACAGAGGAGCTTGGCGACCTACAGTCAGTTCATTGGGTCACAAAAGAGTCAGACATGACTTTGGTACTAGGCAACAGCCAAATATACCATAAAGATATATTTGTCTAAGTAAAACAAAGCATAGAAGTTGGAAAATATACTGTATAGAATTTATATGCAACAACTTTTGTTGTGTAACTATTTCAAGAGCCTGATCAAGCAGGAGGGGATATATGTATACTCATGGCTGATTCAGTGTTGTACAGTAGAAACCAATATAACATTATGAGGCAATTAAACATAAGTAATAATAACAAAAACAAAAAGAACAACAACTGCTTTTTGTCACTTATTTTTTAATTGAAGGATATTTGTTTTACAGAATTCTGTGGTTTTCTGTCATACATCAACAAGAATCAGCCATAGGTATATCCAACAACTGTTCATGTAACACAAGATTTTATAGTCAACAATTTGGATTGAGTTTAGTTTGGCATTTCTTTTGGTCTGGCTTGGTCTGGCTCATCTTGGTTGGGCTTGTTTGCACATTTGTTATCAAGATGGCTGATTTATGATGAACTTAACAACTACAGCTCAAATGGCTGGATCGTTTCTTTGTGTAGCCTGTCAACTTCCAGTGGGTAATGCTGATTCAATTTGTTTGATGGTTGCTAAATTCCAAGATAAGCAAGAGTAGAAATGGCAAATATTCTTGAGGCCCGAGCTCAAAACCAATACAGTTAGCACTTCTGGTACAGTCTAATGGTCAAGATATGTTACAAAGCCATCTCAGATATAACAGGGTAGCTGAATCCACATCTTGTTGGGAGAAGCTATTAAGTATTGTGGCAAATTTTACTACCAAGCAAGGAATCAAGTTTAAGATTGTTAGCTATCTTTTAGAATTTCAAATATTGTAAGTTTTACTTCATAGAATGTTTTTTTTTTTTTTTAAAGGAATTGCTTTATCAAGTCTAAGCAAGGGAGTTCCAGAAAAACATCTACTTTTTCTTCATTGACCATGTTAGTCTTTGACTAAGAGATGGGAGTAGCAGACCACCTTACCTGTATCTTGAGAAACCTATATGCAGGTCAAGAAGCAACAGTTAGAACCAGACATGGAAAAACTGACTGCTTCAAAAATGGGAAAGGAATACAAGAAGGCTGTATATAGTCACTCTGCTTAATTAAATTACATGCCGAGTACATCATGTGAAATGCTAGGTGGATGAATTACAAGCTGGAATCAAGTTTGCCAGGAGAAATATCAACAATGTCATATATGCAGATGATACAACTCTAATGGCAGAAAGTTAAGAAGAACTTAAAGGGCCTCCTGATAAGGGTAGAAGAGGAGAGAGAAAAACCTGGCTTAAAACTCAATATTCAAAAAACAAGGATCATGGCATCTGGTCACCACTTGATGGCCAATAGAGGGAAAAAAATGGAAGCAGTAATAGATTGTATTATATTGGCTCCAAAATCACTGTGGATTGTGATTGCTGCCATTAAATTGAAAGATGTTTGCTCCTTGGAAGAAAAACTATGACAAACTTAGACAGTATATTAAAAATAGAGACATTATTTAACCAATAAATTTCTGTATAGTCAAAGCTATGGTTTTTCCAGTAGTCACATATAGGTGTGAGAATTGGACCATAAAGAAGGCTGAGCCCTGAAAAATTGATGCTTTTGAACTATGGTCTTGGGGAAGACTCTTGAGAGTCTCTTAGACTGCAAAGAGATCCAACCAGTTAATCCTAAAGGAAATCAATCCTGAGTATTCATCCAAAGAACTGATACTAAAGCTAAAGCCCCAATACTTTTCCCACCTGATGTGAGGAGCCAACTCATTGGAAAAGACTCTGATGCTGGGAAAAACTAAAGGCAAAAGGATAAGGAGATAGCAGGGAATAAGAAGACTGGATAGCACCATCAACTCAATGGGCATGAATTTGAACAAACTCCAAGAAATTGTGGATGATAGAGAAGACTGGCATGCTGCAGTCCATGGGGTCACAAAAAGTCAGACATGACAGTGACTGAACATGTCCTTGCTATGTGAATTTAATTTATTATAATCTAATTTATTATCATATTTAAGGTGTTTTAAATTGAGCTATCTGTTGTTTAGAGCCAAAAATTCTAACTGAATCATGGGACACAACTTTTCACTTATAAAATTGATTAATTCAAAACAAGTTTAAATATATATTGATATCTGTCCATAGTCTCTTCAATTTGTAAGGTAGTGGATACTAAAAAAAAAATGAAAAGACTAGAGGCACAAAAGAAATGTCTTCATCAAAGAGCCTGTACACAAGGAAAGGGGAAACACAATTAAACAAAAAGAAGATGTCATCTCCCTGTGGCAGGGTTTATCAATGAGAAAACAAAGTCCATAGAAGAAATGATACCTGAACTGACCACCATAAAATGAGAAGGTATTTTTTTAGGAAGTCAAAGTGAAAGTCATTCAGTCCTATCTAATTCTTTACAACCCCATGGAATGCAGCCTGCCAGGTTCCTCTGTCCATGTAATTCTCCAGGCCAGAGTACTGGAGTAGGTAGCCAGTCCCTTCTCCAGGGGATCTTCCCAATACAAGGATTGAACCCAGGTCTCCCACATTGCAGGTGGATTCTTTACCATCTGAGCTACCAGGAAAGACCGAGGAAGAGCAAAATAGGCAAGTGGGAAAGCATGAGGCGGACATTAGAGACAAAGGGAAATTGTATATAAAGGCTTGGGTATATAAATGAGTATATTCTTTTTAGAGAACCACTAATTTCCACTTTTATTTAACCTAAGAAGTGGGAGGTGATATGGAAGGAAAGAATTGAAGTAATATGGGGAAAAGCAGAAAATTAAGACTGACTGGTGATTTGTAAATATTAAGTTTCAGCATCTCATGGAATGATTGCCTAAAGTATTGCTCATCCTTCACTCTTTTTATTTTTTGAAACAGATATCAGCTACCTCTCTAGGTATTATACTTTCAATGAAAATCATTCTAAACAGGAACTATTATTCATCAGAAATAATATCACAATCACCATTGCAGTTGTTTCTAATTGTCTTGGTGAATTATTAATAAAATCTTATAGTAAATAAATTTTATAGTATATTTATTTTACATTATATAGTGAGGTTTCAGTTTAAAAAAGGTCTATAGATATATAAGGTAGGTCAAAATGAATGAAGTATAAACGGTTATATGCTTATTTAATTGATTTAACATGGACTCAGTATATTCTGCAGTATCAGATTCACTCATCTGTTTTACTAACTAGTTTGCTAATGGACTGATTTCAATCTATTTCTTTTGAAATTACTTTTATTTTCCCCATGTTAGTGTTTAGACACACCTGCTCTTCTCTGGGAGCAAATACTTTTAATAATACTATAAACCTATTAGTGATTTTCAGTTCATTTTCTTTAATTATTATTATTTTTTTTAGGAATTTGGAAAACATATTTGTTAATAATTTATATAATAAAAATATACTTTTTAAAAATTGTCAGCTATTCTACATGAATTATCTGAAATTGCAAACAAATAGTGATATAAAACATTATCTTCACAAATAATCATGACCACAAAATATATATTAATATACAGTGTTTGAAATATGTGGTTCCCAAGTAGTGCAATGACTAAGAATCTGCCTGTTAGTGCAGGAGACATGAATTAACCCCTGGTTGGGAAGATCCCCTGGAGTAAGAAATGGCTGTCCATTATTCAGCATTCTTCACTGGGAAATTCCATGGACAGAAGAGACCGGCAGGCTATATGAAAGAAAAGTGAAAGTTGCTCAATTGTATCCGACTCTTTGTGACCCCATGGACTATATAGTCCATGGAATTCTCCAAGTCAGAATACTGGAGTGTGTAGCCTTTCCCTTCTCCAGGGGGATCTTTCCAACCCAAAGATCTAACCCAAGTCTCCCTCATTGCAGGTTGATTCACTACCAGCTGAGCCATCAGGGAAGCCCAAGAATACTGGAGTGGGTAGTCTATCCCTTCTCCAGTGGATTTTCCCAACCCAGGATTGAGGTTGCAAAAAATCAAACACAACTGAGCAACTAAGTGCACACACACACACACACACACACACACACACACACACAGTTTGAAATATAAACCAAATCATCATGTAAGTCAAAGAAAGGAGAAATTTAAGGTATAGATGCATGCTTATTTTAAATTAATTATGATATTCTTTTTCAAGAATGTGTATGTAACCTGAAATAATATGGAAAATATTACTATTAACTCAGTTTGCAATATCCAATAATACTGTTTCATGGTGGAAATTGTATGTGAACGATGCTTTATCTGTATTTGTACATAAATTCTGAGGTATATCAATAGAAAATAAAATTTGTATATTAATATAGTGTGAATATTCATATTAGAAAGTCAAAATCAGAAAAGTTTTCTCACCAGCAAATTACAAAAGTAATTAATATATATATATATATTCTTTAAATTCCAGATTATTGATGATGCAAACTGAATTGTGAAGAGCATATCAGTTGCTGCTGACAAAATATTCAATGTGTATCAAGTAGTATAAGCAACAAATCATGCATACAGTTTTTCAAATATAAGAAAAAGTTCAAAAAGGTCACGAGTAATGTTTACTTCTAAAAACCGCTTGATGATAAAGCAGAGGGCAACATTGCACACAGATTAAAACAAATAAAAGCCAAAGTGTTTCTGTTGTTATTCAGTCGCTCAGTCATGTACAACTCTTTGTGAACCCATGGAGTGCAGCACTACAGGCTTCCCTGTCCTTCACCATCTCCTGGAGCTTGCCCAAACTCATACCCATTGAGTCGGTGATGCCATCCAACCATCTTGTTCTCTGTCATCCCTTTTTCCTCCTGCCTTCTATCTTTCCCAGCATCAAGGATCTTTTCTAATGAGTTGGCTCTTTGAATTACTTGGGGGAAGTATGGGAGCCTCAGCTTCAGCATCAACCCTTCCAATGAATATTCAGGGTTGATTTATTTTAAGATTGACTGGTTGGATCTCCTTGCAGTCCAAGGGACTCTCAAGAGTCTTCTCCAACACCACAGTTCAAAAGCATCAATTCTTCAGTGCTCAGCCTTCTTTATGGTCCAATTCTCACATCCATACATGACTACTGGAAAAACCATAATTTTGATTATACAGAAATTTGTTGGTTAAATAATGTCTCTGCTTTTTAATATGCTATCTAGTTTAGCCATAGCTTCTCTTCCAAAGAGCATGTGTCTTTCAGTTTCATGTCTGCAGTCACCATCTGCCGTGATTTTGGAGCCTTAGAAAATAAAGTATTTTTAGGTCATCTATATAAGAATTATCCTGGTTGAAATTGCAGATATTTAAATTGTGTGATAATGGAAAGATATACCAATTTTTATATTCCCCTCAATTTTTTTTAATTTATTAATTGACACTTGAAGATATGCTAATCTCTTTTGCTCTGAATTGAAATCTCTGGGCTATCTTTTAATAGTGATTTTTAGGTTTGGCACATAATTTGCATTTTTGAAATCCACTTCATGGAAGAGGAGAATGTGAATGTCTACATGCTGTGGAGAAGAAGGAAAAGAGCCCCACACTCTGCTGTGGCTCAAACAATAGACACATGTCCAGTTAATATCTGAGATTTAACTGAAAATATGTAATCATTTAATTTTGTCTTTTTTTTTTAATAATGCATTAAGTGAGAATTTTATTAATATTGTTTCTGAGTGATCATTTGTGGCACATTGTGAATAGCACAAAGATAGGAAGAAATATTATTCCAGTGTTCAAAAACTACTATGCAATTCAGCAAAGACATTACTGATGTCATAAATAAACAAGTGAAACTGTTTGACTTTTTTTTTGGCTGTGAATCTTGTTCCCTGACCAGGAGTAGAACATCGCCCTCTGCCGTGGAAGTGCTATAGAGCCTTAACCATCGGACGGCTAAACACCAAAATAACATTTAAAAAAATCCAATTAAAAAAATAAAAACATATAAAAAATTCTTCCGATTGCCAAAGATGGGCACACCCAACTTCCCTAGCTTGCCTCTCTATAGGGCAGAAAGGAAAAAGGTAAGGCATGGCTGTCGATAGCTGTCTACAGCCCAACATTGAAACTGAGGTCAGGCTCTTTACTAAAAGCCTTTCTCTTTTGATTTCCAACTCTCTGTGATTGGTTTATAAAATTTCCAATCTCTTCTCAGGCTGTATGATGGACCTCATGGTTCAGTTTCAATTTCAATCCTTTTAATCTCTGGAGATTAAAACAACCTACCCTTATTTTGCTGGGTCCTATAATTCTGAATTCAGCCCCATCATAAAACACAACTAAGTGACAAAATGGGGCTTCCTTTGTGGCTCAGCTAGTAAAGAATCTGCCTCTACTGCTGGAGACCTGGGTTCAATCTTAAGGTTGGGAAGACCCCTGGAGAAGACAAAGGCTACCCACTCCAGTATTCTGACCTAGCGAATTCCATGGATGTCCATGGAGTTGCAGAGTGTCGGACACAACTGAAAGACTTTCACTTTTCCTTTCAAATGACACAATAGACTACACTGTTTCATGAACTTCTTAAGGATAAAATACCTATGTTTATTAGTTAAAAGAAGAAAAGGAAGTGAAGAACTAGCTATTTCAGCCATAATTCTTTGTGCTGCCCTCTATCTGCTTCCCTTCACAACAAATTTTCATCAAGACTCTTCTCTTTGTTCTGAGAAAATTCTTGATCACCTATTTCAAGTCCTCTTCTCTTCCAATAGCACATTGTACAAATATTTATTTTTTTATTCACAATGGTATCAAGTTTCATTTTGCTCTTTTTGCTTATTTCCCACCTCCCCCTCCCCATATGATGAGATTTCAGATGCAGCAATTTTGATCTGGTCATGAGTGTATGAATAGCATGTCATACAATCATATAGTACATGTTGGGTAACTATGTAGAATGAATTGAACATCTGAGTGACTGCCACAAGTCTTAAGGCTCAGAAGCATCTTCTATTGCAAAGGAACTCCCATTCATTCCTGTGGGATCTTTTATCTCTTCTCATATTTGAATATTGTGGATTACTGTAACATTTTGGAAAGTGTGAGTTCCTAAAATAAAAGTAGCTGCAAAATGCAATCTAAAATTTAGATTCCCTTCTTTCTCTCTAGGAAGTCAGAGTACTATTGAGAGACTTCCATCCATTTCTCATCCTTTGATTCTTGGATGTCCATTGTCAACTATGACCCCAAAGAGCCACTAAGTATATCAGAGTATACTCTGACAGCTGATAGGAAGTTCTAAGTTTAAGGAAGTACACTGGGCTGGAAATCAGAAAGCATGTGGATTGTGCTGTAACTCTTGTATATATCAGCTCATGAGATCTTCATGACAACCTTCCACACACATGGAATTGTAATCCCACATATTCACATTTCTTTTATTTTCTCATTTGTATAATTTTATATTATGGGTCAAGGTGTTTGCTTTTAGTATGGTATCTAATATTCTCACTTCAGAAATTAGTAAATTAATCCTGGTGAGGTCACAGTACATGCATTATAAAGCAAGTATGTGGCAGCTGATTTGAATCGGTCCTGTTTATGAAGCCAGTGCTTATGTTACTGCCTAAGATATTTAATCTGTAAGCTTGAACATGTGAAAGAAATTCTGTTCTTCTATAAAAAGAAGGATAATAATTAGTTTATTTTGAAGGCACCGCTTTTCACATTTTACAGAAAAAGGATTGCCTTAGGATCTTATTAAAACATAATTCTTATTCACTAGATCTGGGGTAACACCTGAGGTTCTGTGTTTCTTGAAGATTCACAGGTGATGTTAAAACACCTGGTCCATAGACCAAATTTCCTGTATGAAGATAGATTTTTTTTAAGAATTCTTGATTCCAGGAATAAAATTATTTTCTACCTAATGACCCTCCAAGTCATATTATATATGCTCTAATCCTAAAACAAACAAACAAAAGCAAACAGAAGAGTAAATTAAATCAGAAAGCATCTCAATGTGATTGTTGCATTGATGAGTAGTTTTGTATCCTTAACAGCAACTGCTAATCAGGTGATAAGTTTTCATGCATGTTTCACAGCTCTCTGAATGAAATTCAAAGACCATATTTCTGATGCACCACTGGGGATGGCTTTCCATCTGCACTTAGTATTTCCCTGCTTTGCAATAATTATCCAGCTGCCAAGAACCTCTAGAATCTTTAAAGACAGACACACATAACTTGTCTTCCAAGGACTAATGATAATAGGCAATTGAGCTAATGCTATACAACAGAACACAATATAACAGTATAAATATGCCTTCTTAATTCAGATCTGGGTTCATTTGGTTTTGGGGTAATTGCTGACACCCTGGGCACATAATGATAGCTACTTTTGCACATTTTCTGGAAAATTTAAGTTTCATATGCTTTTCCTCATTTAAGAAAATCAATGATACCTATAAACAGAAAAGGAAAAGTGGCATATAAAAATGAGAGTTGAAGAATTGTGTTGATATCACAAACTACTGGGCCAAATTCTCTGCTACAGCTATGTTAGAGTGGCCATTGTAGTCAGGGTTGTAGTTAAACACAAACTACTTTGAAAATCATGATTTGAAGTTAAATTATTTAATGTTATTAAGATGATTGCTTTAATTCAATATTTTAAAATTTGCATTAGGTATTACTATAGCAATGCTCCATGGAAATAACATAAGAGAAAATGTTGATGATGAAGCTATAAAATCTCCCATTGGATTTTTTTCCTTTCCTGCACATATTCTTGGTATGCATTGGATAAATCATGAAACTGCTTCTTTATGCATCATGATCAGTAACCTCACTGTTCTTGAAAGGCATCATGTTTGTAAATGTGGTATTTTTCAAAGTATTAACAATTTTAAAATGCTGCTATTTAAATTCATCTTTCTGTTTTTATCATGTTTCTCTTACACAAGAGAAAATACTAATGGGTGTCTTTTTGTTTCTCTCTTATATGAAAGACCAAGTAAATTATTATAGTTTACATGAAAATTGTGTGAAAGTTTTTGTGTGAAAGTTTACATGAAAATTGTGTGAAAATACATTTCTCAGCTACTGCTTTTTCAATGTTGGAAAATCTCAGGAGAGAATGAAAGGAATCAGTGCACATTCTTTTCTCCTCTATATCTTTAGTCATCCAAGGTAGTACCTTCCTCAGATGGAAATCAGAGTCAGTATGTTATGTGGGAAGTGGGAGGCTGGGAGTTGAGAGAAGTCAATGAGAAGCCAAAGAGAAGACAGTGAGAATGTGTTCCAGTTGCTAATGTATCATATGAAAAAAAAAAAAAAAACATTAACTAATAGTAAAAATTTGATGAGCTCATTTTACTATTCATTCCTGGAGGTGCCTATCTGGCTTTAATCTGTTTGTTTAGAGAGCTTTCTTTTCCTCTGCTGTAAGAAAGTACTATAGCCAAGAGAAAATTATATGGGATACACAACTTTTCAAATATTTTATATAAAAGACATATTCCCAGGGACTGACTCCTCAAATGGATTTTTAAAATGTGATTAGGAAATAAAAACTTCCTTGTGTACTGTATTTATCCCCACTTTTATTGAGATAGCCATCACTTTTTTAGAGAACAACAAAGAATATGATGAATACACAGAATCATTTGATGAAAGGTATCATAAGTTACATTGCATGCAAAGATGGGCACAATAAAGGACAGGAATGGTATGGACCTAATAGAAGCAGAAGATATTAAGTAGAGGTGGCAAGAAAGAACAGAACTATACCAAAAAGATCTGAATGTCCCACATAACCATGATAGTGTGATTACTCACCTAAAGCCACACATCCTGGAGTGAGAAGTCAACTGGGGCTTAGGAAGCATCACTATGAACAAAGCTAGTGGTGGTAATTAAATTACAGCTGAGTTGTTTAAAATCCCAAAAGGTGATGCTGTGAAAGTGCTGCACTCAATATGCCAGCACATTTGGAAAACTCAGCAGTGGCCATAGGACTGGAAAATGTCAGTTTTCATTCCAATCCCAAAGAAAGGCAATACCAAAGAATTTTCAGACTACCACACAATTGCACTCATCTCACACACTAGCAAAGTAATGCTCAAAATTCTCCAAGCTAGGCTTCAACAGTTCTAACTGCTGCTTCTTAACCTGCATACATATTTCTCAGGAGACAGATAAGGTGGTCTGGCATTCAGATCTCTTGAAGAATTTTCCACAATTTGTTGTGATCCACACAGACAAAGGCTTTGGCATAGTCCACGAAGAAAAAGTAGATATTTTTCTGGAATTCTCTTGCTTTTTCTATGATCCAATGGATGTTGGCAGTTTGATTTCTGCTTCCTCTGTCTTTTCTAAATCCAACTTGAACATTTGGAAGATTTTGGTTCCCATGACCACTGGAAAAACCAACTTAGGCAGCATATTAGAAAGTGGAGACATTACTTTACCAACAAAAGTCCATCTAGTCAAAGCTATGGTTTTTTCAGTAGTCATGTACGGATGTGAGAGATGGACTATAAAGAAAGCTAAGTGCCAAATAATTGATGCTTTTGAACTGTGTTTTTGGAAAAGACCCTTGAGAGTCCCTTGGACTGCAAGGAGATCAAACCAGTCAATCCTAAATTAAATCAACCCTGAATATTCATTGGAAGGACTGATACTGAAGTTGAGGCTCCAATACTTCAGCTACCTGATGCAAATAACTGACTCTTTAGAAAGATCCTGATGCTGGGAAATATAGAAGGCAGAAGGAGAAGGGGATGACAGAAGATGAGATGGTTGGGTGGCATCACTGACTCAATGGACATGAGTTTGAGTAAACTCTGGGGGTTGGTGATGGACAGGGAAGCCTGGCATGCTGCAGTCCATGGGGCCCCCAAGAGTCAGAGACGACTGAACAACTGAACTGAACTGATCTTAAGTTAGAAGACAAATGTGCCAGAAGTTGAGAATTTCAAGATGTTTTTAGAAATAGATTTTTGCATTTCCAACATACATTTTCAAATGATAAATGGATGTTACAAAGAAGCTATTAATAAAAATGATGAGAAACAAATATTTCTTTTTTCTTTCTCCTGGATTTATGAGCCCTAAATTTAACAAAATGGAGACCCACAGCAATGCTTTGTAATATTTAATTAAAATAAATTGCAATATAATTACAAAGATAGTTGAAGAATATCATTGTCAAATCTATATTCTGAATTATTTTGGCATCATGCCTAAGATTTTTCTATTCTTATATATGGTAAAAAAAAAAAAAAAAGTTTTCCATATGAGTGTATGTGCTAGATTTTACTACAATATTTAATCACAGTATATAAATTATTAAATACATATCAGTTAAATGAAATCTAATCCAGAAGTTTCCAAGACTCTTGAAGCATGGTACTAGAATGTAAGAGTTCCATAGAAAATGACCATTATAGAGGGCTTAGTTGTAGTCCAAAGCTTTCTATTGCTTCCTCCAACTAATGGGAGCAACAAAGAATTTGTATTATAGGGATTGGGCACAAGGATATATAGAATCATCATACATCAATGTGCATGACTTTAGGAACACCAGGCTCTGCTTTAACCTCCATTTTTCTGTCTATATCCATTAAAAAAATTCTTAATGCATCTCTTTCTTATAAGAAGAGAATGATCCTTTGAAATCATACTGAGAGAAAGAAATGTTTGCCATTTTAAAATACTATCTCAGGTGGCTCACTAGTAAAGAATCCAACTGCCAAAGCAGGAGATACAGAAGATACAGGGGTTCAATTTCTATGTCAGAAAGATCCCCTGGAGGAGGAAATGGCAACCCATTCCAATATTCTTGCCTCTAAAATCTCATGGACTAGGAGCCTGGCAGGTAACAGCTCATGGACTTGCAAAGAGTCAGACATGACTGGGCAACTAAGCACAGAATACTGGAATGAATTAAATCATTCTAAAATATGAATTATTGGAATAAATCTATGTAAGTAAGCCAAAAGACTTCTACTTCAAAAACTATAAGATGGTGGTGATCATGCACCTTGATCTATATGCACTTACTCTTGGATTGGAACACTCAATATTGTTAAAATGTCTGTACTATCCAAGGCAATCTATGGGTTGATTGCAACTTCTATCAAATTATCAATTACATTTTTCACAGAACTAGAACAAAAACTTAAAATTTGTATGGAAACAAAAAGGACTCCCCAAAATGAAGAATTTAAATTGATGCAGACACTATGGAGAACAGTCTGGAGGTTACTAAAAAATATTAAAATAGAGTTATCATGTGATCTAGCGATCTCACTCCTGGACATAGATCTTATATCCAGAGGAAATTATAATTCAAAAAGATACAGGCATCCTAAATTCAATGTAGCACTATTTACAGTTTCCAAGACATGGAGGCAACCTAAATGTCCATGGATGAATGGAGGAGGATTTTTTTTTTTTTTTTTTTAAGGAAATAATGCCATTTGCAGCAACATGGATGGACCTGGAGATTATCATACTAGAGTTAAGTCAGAGAAAGACAATTATCATATGATACAACTTATGTGGGACCTTTTCATACTGTTCATGGGGTTCTCAAGGTAAGACTACTGAAGTGGTTTACCATTCCCTTCTTGATCACCAACTCGATAGACATGAATTTGAAGCTCTGGAAGTTGGTGATGGACAGGGAAGCCTGGCGTGCTGCAGTCCATGGGGTTGCAGAGTCAGGCACAACTGAGTGACTGAACTGACGTGGGATCTAAAAAAAAAGACACAAGTGACATTATTTACAAAACAGAAATAGATTTACAGACACAGAAAACAAATACATAGTTACCTGAGGGGGAAAGGGGACTGAAGGATAATCTAGGAAGTTAAGATTAACATATCAGATCAGATCAGATCAGTCGCTCAGTTGTGACTCTTTGCGACCCCATGAACCGCAGCACGCCAGGCCTCCCTGTCCATCACCAACTCCTGGAGTTCAATCAGACTCAGGTCCACCAAGTCAGTGATGCCATCCAGCCATCTCATCCTCTGTTGTCCCCTTCTCCTCCTGCCCCCAATCCCTCCCAGCATCAGAGTCTTTTCCAATGAGTCAACTCTTTGCATGAGGTGGCCAAAGTACTGAAGTTTCAGCTTTAGCATCATTCCTTCCAAATAATATACACAAAAGTAAATATAATATAGATAACCATTGAAACACATGGGGAAAGAATTGAAAAAGAATGAATGTATGTATATGTGTAACTAAACAACTAAAACAGAGGACTATATTTGTTTTCTATTTTTGTTTGTTTTATTGTTCCTATTTTATCATTTCTTTATTTTTTTCACTTATTTTTTCTTTTATAAAGTTTTATTTTTAAATAAATCCATTTATTGTCTTCCTATTACTACAACACTTTTTGTAATATTGTATTTGTTCCCATGTTTTTGATTTTGCATTTTTGCTATCCTAGCTTTTAGAGTTTGTTTTCATTTGTGGGTTTGTATATTGGTTTGATTGCTCTCTTATTTTTTTGTTCCTCTTTATTCTTTCTTTCTTTCTTTTTTTTCTTTTTGTGAGTGTGTCCACCAAAAATGGGTAAAAGATCTAAGCAGACTTCTCCAAAAAAGACATACAGATGGCCAATAACACATGAAAAGTTGCTCAATATCACTCATTATTAGAGAAACACAAATCACAAATACAATGAGGTATCACCTCATACCAGTCAGAATGGCCATCATCAAAAAAATCAAAAAGCAACAAATGCTGGAGTGGATGTGGACAAAATGAAACCTTCCTGCACTGTTGGGATGGTAAATTTATATAGTTATTATGGAAAACAGTATGGAGATTCCTTGTAAAACTAGGAGTGGATTTAATATATAACCCTGCAATCCCACTACTCAGCATATACCCTGAGAAAAATAAAATTCTAAAAGTCACATGTACCCTAATGTTCATTGCACCACTATTTATAATACTCAGGACATGAAAGCAACCTAGATGTCCACTGACAGATTAACAGATAAAGATGTTCTGGTACATTGATACCATGGAATATTATTCTGCCGTAGAAAGGAATGAATTTGAGTCAGTTATAGTGCAGTAGATGAAATTAGAGCTTCTTTTACATAGTGAGATGAGTCAAAAGAGAAAAGCAAGTATCACATAATAATGCACATGTATGGAATTTAGAAAAGTGTTACTAATGAATCCAGTGCAGGACAGAATTGTAGACAGTGGGTGACAGTGAGGGTGGGGTGAATTGAGAAAATAGCATCAACATATATACACTATCGTGTGTAAAATAGTAGCTAGTGAGAAGTGGCTATATAAAACAGGAGCCCAGCCTTGCACACTCTGATGACAAAGAAGGGTGGGATGGGCAGAGGGCAGGGAGGGTAAAGAGGGAGGTCATGTATGTATAATTATGGTTGAACTATGTTGTTGCATGTCAGAAACTAGCACAGCATTGTAAAGAAAATTTCCTCCAAGTAAAGAAGAATCTAAAAAAGAAAAATAAAAAATAAATGTAAAAAAGAGGGAGAGAAACAGCAGCACAATAATAGTGAGGGACTTCACACCCAACTCACACAAATGGGCAGTTTATCCAGATAGAAATGACACATTAGACTAGATGAACCTGACATAGAACATTTGCTCCAAAAACAGCAGAATACACTTTTTTCTCAAGTGCACACAAAACATTCTCCAAAATAGATCACATCCTGAATGATTAAGTAAGCTTGAGAAATATAAGAAAACTGAAATTGTATTAAGCATTTTTTATGACAACAATGCTATGTGATCAGATATGAATTACAGAAAACAAAAACATATGGAGGCTAGTCAATGCACATCTAAATAACCAAAGTCACTGAAGGAAAAAGAGGAATACAGGGAGGGAGGAGGGAGGGGGGTTCAGGATGGGGAACATGTGTATACCTGTGGCAGATTCATGTTGATGTATGGCAAAACCAATACAATATTGTAAAGTAATTAACCTCCAATTAAAATAAATAAATTTATATTAGAAAAATAATATCTAGAAACAAATATTAACAAACACACAGCATCCACAAACTTATAGGATGCAGCAAAAACAGTGCTAAGAGGGAATTTTATATTAATAAAAAGCCTACCTTAGAAGCAAGACAAAAATCAAGTAAACAAAAAACAAAATTAGTAGAAGGAAAGAAATCATAAAGATCATAGCAGAAATAAATTAAAAAGAAAAAAATAAGTGTAAACAAAATTGCCAAACCATTAGCAATAAAAAGGGAGAAGACACAAATCAATAAAATTATAAATGAAAAATAAGGTAAAACAGATAACACAGAAATGTAAAGGATCATAAGAGACTTCTATGAGCAATAAGGTGAAAATAAAATGGACAACCTGGAAGAAATTGACAAATTCTCAGAAGGTACAACTTTCCAAGACTGAACAAGAAATACATAACAAGTATCAACAGTCTAGTCACAAGTACTGAAATAAAAATTGTGATAAAAAATCTTCCAACAAACAAAAGTCCAAAGGCAGATGACTTCACAGGTGAATTCTATGAAATGTTTAGAGAAGAGCTAACACTTACCTTGCTCAAACTCTTCCAAAAAATTGCTAAGGGATGAAAACACCCAAATCCATCCTACGAGGACATTACTCTGATACCAAAACCATATAAAGATATCACATACACACACAAAGAAAATTGCTGGCCAATATCACTGATGAACAAAGATGCAAAAATCCTCAACAAAATTCTAGCAAACAGAATTCAGCAACACGTTAAAAGAATCATACACTGTGATCAACTAGGGTTTATCCCAGGGGTGCAAGAATTTTTTAATATATGCAAATCAATAAATGTGATACACCATCTTAACAAATCGAAAGATAAAAACCATGTAATCCTCTCAATAGATGTAGAGAAAAATTTTAACACCCGTTTATATCAAAAGCTCTCAAGAAAATGGACAGAGAAGGAATTTACTTAAATAATGAAGGCCCTATATGAAAAACCCGGAGTAAACATTCTCAGTGTGAAAATCTAAAAGCAGTTTTTCTAAGGTCAGGAACAAGACAAGGGTGTGCAGATTTGCCACTATTATTCAATGTAGTTTTGAAGTCATAGCCATGGTTATCAGAGAAGAAAAACAAATAAAAGGAACCCAGATTGGAAAACACAAATAAAACTCTTACTGTTTGCAGACGAAAGATATGAAACATAGAAAACTCTAAACATGCCACCAGAAGAGTACTAGAGCTAATCAATGAATTCAGTAAAGTCACTGGATACAAAATTAATACACAGAAATGTCTGGCATTCCTATCTACTAACAATGAAAAGCTAGAAAGAAAAATTAAGGAAAAAATCCCATTCACATTTGCAGTAAAAATAATTAAATACCTAGAAATAAACCTGCCTAAAGAGGCAAAATACCTCTATACAGAATATTATAAGACACTGTTGAAAGAAATAAAAAAAAAAAGGAGAGATATATTATGTTCTTGAATTGGAAGAGTCAATATTTTGAAAATGAGTATACTACCCAAAGCAAGGGCTTCCCTGGTGGCTCAGTTGGTAAAGAATCTGCCTGCAATGCAGGAGACTGTGTGTGATACTAGAGATGTGGGTTTAATCCCTGGGTCAAGAAGATCTCCTAGAGAAAGAAATGGCTATCCACTCCAGTATTCTTGTCTGGAAAATACCATGGAAAGAGGAGCCTACCCCATAGTTTATGGGGATGCAAGAGTCAGACATGAGTGAGCTACTAAACCAACACAATCACCTACAGCAAACTACAACTAGTGAACAAGAATAGCAATGACCCTAAATAGACATTTCTCCAAAGAAGACATACAGATGGCTAACAAACACATGAAAAGATGCTCAACATCAGTCATTATTAGATAAATGCAAATCAAAACCACCATGAGGTACCATTTCACACCAGTCAGAATGGCTGCGATCCAAAAGTCTACAAGCAATAAATGCTGGAAAGGGTGTGGAGAAAAGGGAACCCTCTTACACTGTTGGTGGGAATGCAAACTAGTACAGCCACTATGGAGAACAGTGTGGAGATTCCTTAAAAAACTGGAAATAGAACTGCCTTATGATCCAGCAATCCCACTGCTGGGCATACACACTGAGGAAACCAGAAGGGAAAGAGATACGTGTGCCCCAATGTTCATCGCAGCACTGTTTATAATAGCCAGGACATGGAAGCAACCTAGATATCCATCAGCAGATGAATGGATAAGAAAACAGTGGTACATATACACAATGGAGTATTACTTAGCCATTAAAAAGAATACATTTGAATCAGTTCTAATGAGGTGGATGAAACTGGAGCCTATTATACAGAGTGAAGTAAGCCAGAAAGAAAAACACCAATACAGTATACTAACACATATATACGGAATTTAGAAAGATGGTAACAATAACCCTGTATACAAGACAGCAAAAGAGACACTGATGTATAGAACAGTCTTATGGACTCTGAGGGGGAGGGAGAGGGTGGGAAGATTTGGGAGAATGGTATTCTAACATGTATAATATCATGTATGAAAGGAGTCGCCAGTCCAGGTTCGATGCACAATACTGGATGCTTGGGGCTGGTGCACTGGGACGACCCAGAGGGATGGTATGGAGAGGGAGAAGGGAGGAGGGTTCAGGATGGAGAATACATGTATACCTGTGGCGGATTCATTTCTATATTTGGAAAAACCAATACAATATTGTAAAGATTAAAAAAAATAATAAAATAAAGAAAGAAAGAAAAAAAAAAGAATAGCAATGAGCAGAGGCTCCTGTCTTGATTGATCTGTTCATTCCTTCATTCCCTCTGCCAACTCCTTCTCCACATAATGCACCTCATCTATAATCCCTGCCACAGAAAAAATTACTATGTACATAATAATTTTCAGGCATGAAGGCATCTAATTCTCACAGCATTCTGGAGCCATTATGGCAATGGCATAATTTATAAAAAGGAAAATTAGCATAGCTCTGTGCCTATCATCAGAAGCAAAGCATAGGTTCACAGCACAAATCAGAGATCTCTTGATTTCATTTTTTAAATTGTTTGTAGATTTTAAATCTCTTCACCTAAAGATTTCAAAGTTGTGCAACCTGAAGCTTTAAATTAAAGCATAACTGCAACAAATCAGGTTTATTTGGGACTAGCTGAAATATTGCCGGGAGAAATATCAATAACCTCAGATACGCAGATGAAACCACCCTTATGGCAAAAAGTGAAGAGGAACTAAAAAGCCTCTTGATGAAAGTGAAAGTGGAGAGTGAAAAAGTTGGCTTAAATCTCAACATTCAGAAAACAAAGATCATGCCATCTGGTCCCATCACTTCATGGGAAATAAATGGGGAAACAGTGGAAATAGTGTCAGACTTTATTTTTGGGGGGCCTCCAAAATCACTGCAGATGCTGACTGCAGCCATGAAATTAAAAGACACTTGCTCCTTGGAAGGAAAGTTATGACCAACCTAGATAGCACATTGAAAAGCAGAGACATTACTTTGCCAACAAAGGTCCATCTAGTCAAGGTTATGGTTTTTCCTGTAGTCATGTATGGATGTGAGAGTTGGACTGTGAAGAAAGCTGAGCGCTGAAGAATTGATGCTTTTGAACTGTGGTGTTGGAGAAGACTCTTGAGAGTCCCTTGGACTGCAAGGAGATCCAACCAGTCCATTCTGAAGGAGATCTGCCCTGGGATTTCTTTGGAAGGACTGATGCTAAAGCTGAAATTCCATTACTTTGGCTACCTCATGCAAAGAGTTGAGTCATTGGAAAAGACTCTGATACTGGGAGGGATTGAGGGCAGGAGGAGAAGGGGACGACAGAGGATGAGATGGCTGGATGGCATCACTGACTCAATGGACGTGAGTCTGAGTGAACTCTGGGAGTTGGTGATGGACAGGGAGGCCTGGCTTGCTGCGATTCATGGGGTCACAAAGAGTCGGACAGGACTGAGTGACTGAACTGAACTGAACTGAGCTGAAATTCTGTGCATAAGAATAATCAATGGTTCTTTTCCCTCTCTCCATTCTGAATGCACGATACCCAAAGGGAAAAAAGTCTGGGTTTATTTAAAATTGGTTTTAGTGTTTGCATGCCTTGTATTTAAGTCATTAAAATAAGGAAACTAGATAGATGCCTGACAGCCAAGGCAATTACTTCTACCCATTACACATCAAGACCAAAGTATTTTACGTCTTCAAGCAGTTTTTCTTAATTGTTTCATACTTTACACAGTCAAATTAAATCCAAATAGTCACAATTTTGTTTTATTGGCAATATATGGTTAGAATTATGTTGTTGATAATCTTTTCAGAAACCTTATATTTTACTATTTTTTTTTTTTTCCTTCTTTCATTTGTAATTTTGTCACAGGGTCTTACCTAAATTAAAGTGTGCTTTATTCTACAGAGTTATATATATAAATATATGGGCTACCCCAGTGGCTCTAGTGTTAAATAACCTGGCTTCTCATGCAGGAGATGTAAGAGACTTGGGTTTGATTTCTGGGCTGGGAAGATATCCTGGAGGAGGGCATGGCAATCCACTCCAGTATTCTTGCCTGGAAAATCCCATAGACAGAGGAGCCTGGCAGGCTACAGTCCCTAGGGTTGCACAGAGTCAGACATGACTGAAGCGATTTAGCACCCACCATATACATATATCTGTCTATCTATCTAATTATTCACAGCACCAGAAACCTGTAGAAAATTTCTCTGTACACATTTTGGCTAAAATCCAAAGGCAGCATAATAAACATGATCTTTTGGCATGAATATTATCTGAATTCATGTATAGAGAGGAGCTCAAGAACAATGAGTTTTACTTAGCAAACTCAATCTTCCTTCCTCAGCCCAAGGTAAAAAAAAAGAAAAAATCGGATCTTTTCCAAGGGTATATGTTGTGATACCAAAACAAATAAAACATTGGTAAGAGATACTGCAGACAGCTTATTTCATCGGGATAACAAACCTACTGTCAAACTATCCCCTGACTCCCTTTTTTTTCTTCTTTCCTTCCCTTGTTTTTTGTTCTCCTCATTTTTGTCTTCTCTTCCACTTCTCCCTCTGCTATCTTCTCTTTCTTCTCCTGCTCCCCTTTCTTTTCTCTCTTTTTCTCTTGCCTTCAGATTTATAATTTTAAAGTGGAATGATATTACTGAATAACATACTTCTAGTTTGAAAGTGACTGTTAGTGTGCTAATTTGATAATTAGGCTGAGTAAGAATAAGTATTTAGGATGGCAAAGGCACCAATTAGTCAAAGAAATTGCTTAACTAACTAGAACAATGCCAGCCTATAGGCAGGACATGTGAAAAGCAATTCAATTTCTACTTTATATGGACTTTTACCCATATATTGAATAAACCAAGAAAGTATCTTCAGAGTTTTGATTAAACCAATACAATATTGTAAAGTTAAAAAATAATAAAATATATATAGAGAGATAAAAAAAAACTCAAAGTTTTAAATAAACTCAAAGTTTTAAATAAAAACTAGGCCAACAGCAACAACAATATATATATTGCACTTGATATATAATATTACAAAAATATTTTTAAGATAATATTTTGAAATAAACAGCTTTTGCAATTTTAACTTCTGTCTATATCAGGTTGAATTAAGGTACACATAGATAAAAGTAACAAAGGTATAATCAGTAGTCATTTAAACAATTTTTAGAGTTATTATAATGACTGAGTTTTTAAAAAATATATTATTTTCCAAACAACGGAATTTCTAATTATTTGCTGTTAAAAACTTTGAAGAAGGGCATAATTGAGTTGTCTGTTGATATATAATTGAAAATAGTTTTTGATAAAATTTGTTCTTTTGGATTTTGAAGGCTTATATTCAGAAGGGCTTTTAAACACTAATTGACACTACAAAAAGTAAATTTCTTCTTTCTCTGCCCAAAGATCTCAACAACAACAACAACCAAAAAAAACAAGAAGCATAAAATTAGTGCTGAGCCTTGTACCAAATTGGCAGTAAGTGCTTTTCTTCCACAGACACCAAAATAGTAGAAAAAATGGCATTTTATGGCATTAAGGGATTACTTTTTTAATAAAAATTATATACTCTATGTCCCTAATATAGTATGGACTTATTGAAGTCCCTAATATGTTTGTGTCATATGGGTAAATTGTGTGTTAATTATAACTGCTAGGATGAGATTGACACACTGCCTACATGTGCTAAGGAGGCAGCTAATTATAATTGTTATGATGGCTTGATATAGAAGGGATTGTTTAATGCTTAAAGTCTTATAGACACAAGGTCTTTTAGTTTACTATTATGTAGCAGAAAAACATAAGAGTATAATCAATAAGTTTATTTTTGCTTAAGGATATTGTGTTACAATTCAATTCTATAAGGGAAGCAGAACACAAATACAAGTTTCAGGAATATAAAGAGATATGTAAACCTGTGACTGCTACAATAAATCTTTCTCATGTATTTTTATAAATCTTTGATGGTTGGGATCAGGTTACTATGATGTTTTGATTCCATGGGCTACAGTAAGAAAAAAAAAAAAGCATTTTTCTTTTTTAAATGTCGCTATTCACAATTCATTAGAATTCTACAATACTATTTGCAACTTTTTATACTCATGATGAAACTATTCAAACTTTGGTACATGACCAAAAATTATAGAGATAGATCTAGATATGGACTTCCCTGGTAGCTCAGTGGTAAAGAATCTGCCTGCAATGCAGGAGACATAGGTATGATCCCTGGGTCAGGAAGATTCCCTGGAAGAGAGCATGACAACCCACTCCAGTATTCTTGCCTGGAGAATCCCATGGACAGAAAGCCTGATGCATAAGGTTACAAAGAGCCAGACACTGAAGTGACTAAGTACACATGCATGCAGATATAAACACAGAGAGATATATCTCCATTGATCTTTGCTGTCTCCAAAATCCAGAGTTCTAAATAAGTGTGTATATATATTCAATCATGTCCTTATTTAAAGGATTTCAGTGTACAACATTTCTTGAGGGATATATTTTAAAATGCTTGAGAACACTAGATTTGTCAGAATATTCATGAAGGGCATACTTTCCAAGGACAAGTATTCTAATTATATGGTATATATATCTTACATCTAGGGCATCTGCTAATCCTGGTCTCTAGTTCATAATATAATACTTTTGCTATAGAAAAGAGAGGGCCTTCTGAGAAAGATGAAATGGTCGGGTTACCTGTTATCTAAATTGTGATAGAAAAAGAAAATAATTGAAATATCCCTGAGTGATAATTTAAATAGTATCCTATTGGTCTGGGAGGGTGAAAATCAACCCTAAAATGTGGGGGAAAAAAAAAAAAACATATTTGCCAGATCAATAATTTCATAAGTTGTAGGGGCTTTATTAACTTTCTCTATGATCATATTCATAATCCTATCGGTCTAAGAAACTCTCTATCTTATGTAATAGAAAAACTCAGGAAATAAGTGGGGATGTATTTGGAATTATCAACTCTGTAATTCAAATCTCCTGATATATCTTTGCAATTACACCAAGGTTGAAATAGTTTTGGATTTACTATTTCTGTCCACAGAGAACAACATTAAATAACTTCATTTTGCCCATATGCTAACTTCATTGAGCTAGGTTTTTTGTTGGTTTTTAATGTTCTTTATTATTAGCATAGCACAATAACTAGGGAAGAGACCTGAAAGGATGGCCTGGGCCCTCTCGGTCTATCATAGGGTGAATTCAAGTCCCCCTAAAGCTTCATTCTACTATCACATTGACACCCTGATTATTGTTTTTCCATTTCTAGGGTTCAAAAGGTAAGGCATTTTCCTTTCTTAGGGAAGAGTTTCCCAGATCAGTGGCCATAGAGAAATTTGAAATGTTCTGAGATACAGAGGACTAAAACTAACTCACAACTAGAACTTGAGAAAAGATCTGACTCTCCATCTATTACTGAAAAGGGCTGTTACTGCTCACAACTTGCAAAACCAGTACTCACAAAGGGTAGAAAGAAAAGATGCCTTTAACTAGAATGCTGACAATCTGGGGAAGTGGTGGAATCAGAATCCTCCCCAAACTGCCTCTGAATATTTGGCTCAGCTATGAAACTTTTAGAGAAACAGAAGAGTAATTTCAGTTAATTATTGACATAGAGGTTCAGAGTCATTGCCACTTCTCACTGTGTGCAAGCTTGTGTGAAGGCTTATTGACTCCTTGTGATCTTCTAGATGTTAGCTTGTTCACACAGTTTGTTCAGATTGTGAAACAGGAAGTTAGAGAAGAGATCGTGTCATATATTAATTGCTTAGTATTCATTTCTACTATTTTGATCTATGGAAAGAACCAGCAACTTAGGTAAGATATTATGTAATTATAAAATTAGAAGGGTATGCTTGGACTGGAGATGAGTAGAGCATGAGCCGCCTGGTTTAAAAGTTAGTAACAATATAGCTTTACTAAAGTGACAAGATCACTGCAGATGGTAATTGCAGCCATGAAATTAAAAAGACACTTACTCCTTGGAAGGAAAGTTATGACCAAGCTAAATAGCATATTGAAAAGCAGAGACATTACTTTGCCAACAAAGGTTCGTCTAGTCAAGGCTATGGTTTTTCCAGTGGTCATGTATGGATGTGAGAGTTGGACTGCAAAGAAAGCTGAGCACCGAAGAATTGATGCTTTTGAACTGTGGTGTTGGAGAAGACTTTTTTTTTTTCTCCCATTCTTGTATTTTTTTTTTTTTTTAATTTTATTTTATGTTTTAACTTTACAATATTGTATTGGTTTTGCCATATATCAACATGAATCCGCCACAGGTATACACGTGTTTCCCATCCTGAACCCTCCTCCCTCCTACCTCCCCATGATGCTTGGGGCTGGTGCACTGGAGAAGACTCTTGAGAATCCTTTAGACTGCAAGGAGATCCAACCAGTCCATCCTAAAGGAAATCAGTCCTGGGTGTTCATTGGAAGGACTGATGCTAAAGCTGAAACTCCAATACTTTGGCCACCTCATGTGAAGAGTTGACTCATTGGAAAAGACCCTGATGCTGGGAGGGATTGGGGGCAGGAGGAGAAGGGGACGACAGAGGATGAGATGGCTGGATGGCATCACTGACTCGATGAGTGCACTCCAGGAGTTGGTGATGGACAGGCAGGCCTGGTGTGCTGTAATTCATGGGGTCACAAAGAGTCAGATACAACTTGAGCAATTGAACTGAATTGAACTGAAAGTGACAAGAAAAGAAACTTAGTGATGAGGATAGTTTCTGGTAAAGAGCTGCTTGCACAGCTTGGTAATTCAAGTGAATCTTTTGTTCTTGGAACATGTGAATTGTTGATTTTGCTCCTGGTGAATCCTGGATTGATTAACAAGAGATGTCTTGATGTCAGACCATTCCATAAACCCTGATTTTTATGCTGTAGTGCTGTCTTTACAATGATTGTACTCAATTTGTTAATGGCATTTAACAGTCAGCACTTGGGAACAAAACCCTAAGAGTCATTCCACTCAATGTGAGATCAGAAATCACAAATATCTAATGAATATTCCAGGCCTACAGAGGACCAACAGGAGAACCCGATTTAAAAAAAAAAAAAAAAGTCAGTTATTTCACTTGATCAAGAGAAATGAATCTGGAAATGACCATGAGACAAGATGAGATGCTAAGTATTCTGTAAGATCTTATCCAGTTTTGTTTTGTTTTGTTTTATCATCTGCAGTTATTGGATCCTTCACCCTGGGTCACTCAGATTTTCTAGACATTGTTTGATTTTAATTGTGTTGCAAGTTCAGAAAGTGTTTTAATGACTAAAGAGGTCCCAAACAAGTATATGAAATGCAGAACATCTGGTGATTGCACATACAGCAATTCAGCCCAAATCCAAATTACTTCCTTCTGTCTTTGATTTGTGTCCATAAAATCCGTGGCCATACATTTAACACAAATTATGAATAGGATATATTGATAAATTTCTCTCATTTAGTCTAAATGAAGGTTTTTCTTCTTCACTCTTAAGTTCATTCAACTATTCAGGTCATGTTGTGTTTTAATTACAATTACCTTTTGAAAAATAATGAGTGAGAGCAGACAGGAACATTTGTTAACTTTCCTCTATTAAGTGTGAGTGATATTTCAGTGTCATTGGGCCATTCAGTGACTTGTAAAATTCTGTTGCTCCTTCTAGACAGTCTTCTTTCGATAGTTGGAGTATTACCTTTTCTTGATAAGTGTCATAAAATATTCAAATGAATGTAGGCAACATAGGTTTAGTAATATATGTAATATAAAAGTTCAGTCTTTCATAGTACCATTTTTATTTCCCATACACCATCCTCAGTGTGTACAAAAGTCCAGCTAATTGCATTATCAGTAAAAATATTTTCTATTGCCTCTGCTGTAATTTCCCATCTGTGAATCTGTGTTAGCACTAGAAGTTGTCTCATCACTTCTGCATCATGTCAACCCAATAACCAATTTCATATATATATATCCCCTACATATATATATAAGACATTATATATATATATATATATATATATATATATATATATATATATATATATAGCATTACTTTGCCAACAAAAGTTCGTCTAGTCAAGGCTATGGTTTTTCCTGTGGTCATGTATGATTGTGAGAGTTGGACTGTGAAGAAGGCTGAACATCGAAGAATTGATGCTTTTGAACTGTGGTGTTGGAGAAAACTCTTGAGAGTCCCTTGGACTGCAAGGAGATCCAACCAGTCCCTTCTGAAGGAGAGCAGCCCTGGGATTTCTTTGGAAGGAATGATGCTAAAGCTGAAACTCCAGTACTCTGGCCACCTCATGTGAAAAGTTGACTCATTGGAAAAGACTGATGCTGGGAGGGATTGGGGGCAGGAGGAGAAGGGGACGACAGAGGATGAGATGGCTGGATGGCATCACTAACTCGACGGATGTGAGTCTGAGTGAACTCCAGGAGTTGGTGATGGAAAGGGAGGCCTGGCGTGCTTCGATTCATTGGGTCTCAAAGAGTCGGACACGACTGAGTGACTGAACTGAACTGAACTGATATATCCCTGAGCATCTGTTTTTAAAAATACAAGCAACAGAAAACTACTCTGAAACATGAACAAAAGTGATTTCTCACAGCATCCATGAAAAAAACAAACTCAAATCTCAGAAGTGATCTCAACATGTAGTTGATCAGATGAGTGTATACAAGTGTAGGTAGATTGTTTTCACTATGTTCAGGTTTTCATAATTTTTGGTATCCTTAAGAATTTGAGGCTACTTTTTCAGTATAATTTATACTTGGTTGGCTATATTTGTGATTTATCCTTGATAAAGGATTCATTTAATGTTTCCATCCTCTAATTAATTTCTCTGCTGGCTACTCTAAGGTTGATTCTCTGCTGCATTTCCTCTCATTTTTAAATTGTTCTGGAAATCCTATGCAAACAGTTCACTCTTTCTTTATTGTCTCTTTTTTAACTCAATTAAGATTTCAAGGAACTCAGGTTGCATTTGGCTTTATTTTTATTTCATGTTCAAGAAATTCTCTGCCATTTAGTTTGTTGATGGGGCCCATTCTGACTTTGCATCTGAGTTATGAATTTATTTCATTTGTATATTTCTTCTGTTATTTCAAAACAATATTATTAATGAGTGATAAATATATTATTTAACTGTATGCTATCTTAAATTAGATATTAAAACAAAAGATAGTTTCAAATTCCTGCCCTTGTGGTTGATTGAACTCTTCTCCCATTTTGAAGTTTTTAAAAAGCAAAAATCCCATTGTTTTTTTTAACCTAACAAGAACAGATATCATAAAGCAATGTAATTAGGGTAGTAAGACTATTATTATCAGCCCCAGAGAATCTTTTCTCAAGAAAACTCCTCTTAACTTGTTGTTGCTGTTCAGCTGTTAAGTCATGTCTGTCTTTGTGACCTCATGGACTATTGCATTCCAAGCTCACCTGTCCTTCACTGTCTCTTGGTGTTTGCTCAAACTCATATCCATTGAGTTGGTGATGCTATTTAACCCTCTCATCCTCTGCCAATCCCTTCTACTTTAGGCTTCAATCTTTTCCTAAGATCAGGGTCACTTCGGATGAGTTGGTTCTTCTCACCAGGTGGCCAAAGTATTGGAATTTCATCTTCAGCATCAGATCTTCCAATGAATATTCAGGGTTTATTTCCTTTTGGGTTGACTAGTCTGATCTCCTTGCAGTCCAAGGGACTCTCAAGAGTCTTCTCCAACACCACAGTTCAAAAGCATCAATTCTTCGGTGCTCAGCTTTCTTCACAGTTCAATTCTTACAGTGCTCAGCCTTCTTTATGGTCCAACTCTCACATTCCTACATGACTACTGGAAAAGCCGTGTGTGAATGTGTGATAGCTTTGAACCATATGGAGTGAACACAGCGATGTTTCTGCTTTTTAAAATACTGCCTAGATCTGTCATTGATTTCCTTCCAAGGAGCAAGGGTCTTTGAATTTCATGGCTGTCATCACCATTCAGGCTTCCCTGGTGACTCTGACGGTAAAGAATCCACTTGCAATATGGGAGGCCTGGGCTCAATCCCTGGGTCAGGAAAGTCCCCTGGGAGAGGCTACAGACTCCCACTCCAGTATTCTTGCCTAGAGAATCCCATAGGCACAGGTACCTGCAGTCCATACATTTACACAGTCTGACACGACTGAAGAGACTTAGTACAGAGACTTAGTACAGCACAGCACAGTCACCATTCACAGGGATTTTGGAGCAAAAGAAAATAAAATCTGTCATTACTTCCACTTTTCCCCCTTCTACTTGCCATGAAATAATTGTACCAGATGCCATGATCTCAGATTTTTAGTTATAAGTAATGAAGAGGAAAAAAGTATCAACAGCCTCAGGTATGCAGATAATACCAACATAATAGCAGAAAGTGGGGGGCAGGAATAAAGAGTCTCTTGATTAGGGGGAAAGACGAGAGTGAAAAAGTCAACTTAAAACTCAACATTAAGAAAACTGACATCATGGCATCTCACATCCATACATGACTACTGGAAAAACCATGGCCTTTACTAGATGGACCTTTGTTTGCAAAGTAATGTCTCTGCTTTTTAATATACTGTTTAGGTTGATCATAACTTTTCTTCCAAGGAGTAAGTGTCTTTTTATTTCATGGCTGCAGTGACCATCTGCAGTGATTTTGGTCCACTGGTCCACTGGAGAAGGGAATGGCAAACCACTTCAGTATTCCTGCCTTGAGAACCCCATGGACAGTATGAAAATTCAAAAAGATAGGAAACTGAAAGATGAACTCCCCAGGTTGGTAGGTGCTGAATATCCTACTGGCGATCAGCGGAGAAATAACTCCAGAAAGAATGAAGAGACAAAATCAAAGAAAGAACAACACCCAGTTGTGGATGTGACTGGTGATAGAAGCAATGTCCAATGCTGTAAACAGCAATATTGCATCAGTTCTTCCAGTTCAGTCGCTCAGTTGTGTCCGAATCTTTGAGACTCAATGAATCGCAGCACACCAGGCCTCCCTGTCCATCACCAACTCCCGGAATTCACCCAGACTCACGTCCATCAAGTCAGTGATGCCATCCAGCCATCTCATCCTCTGTCGTCCCCTTCTCCTCCTGCCCTCAATCCCTCCCAGCATCAGAGTCTTTTCCAATGTGTCAACTCTTCGGCATGAGGTGGCCAGAGTACTGGAGTTTCAGCTTTAGCATCACTCCTTCCAAAGAAATCCCAGGGCTGATCTCCTTCAGAATGGACTGGTTGGATGTCCTTGCAGTCCAAGGGACTCTCAAGAGTTTACTCCAACACTACAGTTCAAAAGCATCAATTCATTGGCATTCAGCCTTCTTCACAGTCCAACTCTCACTTCCATACATGACCACAGGAAAAACCATAGCCTTGACTAGACGGACCTTTGTTGGCAAAGTAATATCTCTGCTTTTGAATATGCTATCTAGGTTGGTCATAACTTTCCTTCCAAGGAGTAAGCGTCTTTTAATTTCATAGCTCCAGTCACCATCTGTAGTGATTTTGGAGCCCCAAAAAATAAAGTCTGACACTGTTTCCCCATCTATTTCCCATGAAGTGATGGGACCAAATGCCATGATCTTTGTTCTCTGAATGTTGAGCTTTAAGACAACTTTTTCACTCTCCACTTTCACTTTCATCAAGGGGCTTCTTCGTTCCTCTTCACTTTCTACCATAAGGGTGGTGTCATCTGCATATCTGAGGTTATTGATATTCCTCCTGGCAATCTTGATTCCAGCTTGTGTTTCTTCCAGTCCAGCGTTTCTCATGATGTACTCTGCATATAAGTTAAATAAGCAGGGTGACAATATACAGCCTTGACATACTCCTTTTCCTATTTGGAACCAGTCTGTTGTTCCATGTCCAGTTCTAACTGTTGCTTCCTGATCTGCATACAAATTTCTCAAGAGGCAGATCAAGTGGTCTGGTATTCCCATCTCTTTCAGAATTTTCCACAATTTATTGTGATCCACACAGTCAAAGGATTTGGCATAGTCAATAAAGCAGAGATAGATATTTTTTCTGGAACTCTCTTGCTTTTTCCATGATCCAGCAGATGTTGGCATTTTGATCTCTGGTTCCTCTGCCTTTTCTAAAACCAGCTTGAACATCAGGAAGTTCACAGTTCACATACTGCTGAAGCCTGGCTTGAAGAATTTTGAGCATTACTTGACTAGCGTGTGGAATGAGTGCAATTGTGTGGTAATTTGAGCATTCTTTGGCATTGCCTTTCTTTGGGATTGGAATGAGAACTGACCTTTTCCAGGCCTGTGGCCACTGCTGAGTTTTCCACATTTGCTGGCATATTCAGTGCAGCACTTTCACAGCATCATCTTTCAGGATTTGGAATAGCTCAACTGGAATTCCATTACCTCCACTAGCTTTGTTCGTAGTGATGCTTTCTAAAGCCCACTTGACTTCACGTTCCAGGATGTCTGGCTCTAGGTCAGTCATCACACCATCGTGATTATCTGGGTCATGAAGATGTTTTTTGTACAGTTCTTCTGTGTATTCTTGCCATCTCTTCTTAATATCTTTTGCTTCTGTTAGGTTCATACCATTTCTGTCCTTTATCGAGCCCATCTTTGCATGAAATGTCCCGTTGGTATCTCTAATTTTCTTGAAGAGATCTCTAGTCTTTCCCATTCTGTTGTTTTCCTCTATTTCTTTGTATTGATTGCTGAAGAAAGCTTTCTTATCTCTCTTTGCTATTCTTTGGAATTCTGCATTCAGATGCTTATATCTTTCCTTTTCTCCTTTGCTTTTTCTTCTCTTCTAGGAACCTGGAATGTTAGGTCCATGAATCAAGGCAAATTGGAAGTGGTCAAACGAGATGGCAAGAGTAAACGTTGACATTTTTGGAGTCAGCGAACTAAAATGGACTCCAATGGATGAATTTAACTCAGATTACCATAATGTCTACTATTGTGGGCAAAAATCCCTTTGAAGAAATGGAGGAGCCATCATAGTCAACAAATGACATGTGGAAGAGGAGAAACTGCCAAAACAGTTAGAAATATTTTGATTTGTCTTGTTGAACAGGGCTGGATAAACTTTAGAAATAATTATAAGATATCTCAGAGATAAATTAGTAGTAAGGGAACCAGCATCTTTGCCAACTGGCAAAAATTCACAAACAACAGGTCTGGCTCTCTTCAGATCTTTATTGAAAGTTCTGTCAGATCATTATAGTAGTAATCTGATGTTACTAGCACAGAAAAAATATAGTAGGCAAGTAATTACTGAATTCCAAGTAGGCCCCAAGTACCATACATAACAGGCACTGCCATCTTCTGGAAAGTAGCATTTTGTATTGCCAAGGGTTATATGCCCTTTAAATTTTCTTCTGTATCTAAAATTTTATGATTTTCTACTTAACAATAAGCCTGTATGTTCTACATAAAATTATATTTTAAAAGTGTTCCAAAATAGCCACAGCTGTTAACTCATTAATTATTATTTTCAGAATACTGTTTCACTTAAGAACACTACACTGTGTCCACATTTAACATAATATGTGCTTGTATTTTTAGGTTAATTAGTGATTCAAAGTCTCACATTAAACAAATGTGTGATTAGATTTCTACTTTGGTTTTTCGTTCTTCACTGTTCCCTTATGATTTTTCTATTTTGTTTCTTAATAAAACACATTGAAAGTGACAGGGTGGGAAGATTTGGGAGAGTGACATTGAAACATGTAGAATATCATGTAAGAAACGAGTTGCCAGTCCAGGTTCGATGCGCGATACTGGATGCTTGGGGCTGGTGCACTGGGACGACCCAGAGCGATGGTGTGGGGAGGGAGGAAGGAGGAGGGTTCAGGATGGGGAACACATGTATGCCTGTGGTGGATTCATTTTGATATTTGGCAAAACTAATACAATTATGTAAAGTTTAAAAATAAAATAAAATTAAAAAAAAAACACATTGAAAGTGACATTTTAAAGCTCTAAAATTTAACTCGTATGTTTGAATTTCTTATTAAAAGTCACAAATGTAAAGACATTTTATGTTAATTTACAACCCAATGAGTACATGGAGGGGCAAGAGGGGAAGTAATAGGTCTAGGGGGAAGATAACTGATATTACTTTGGTAAGCTACTAATATAACCTCATTCCTTTTGTCATTCTAGTTTTATGAAATATAAGGTGTGTGTATAATGTGTTGATTTCATATATATATATATGATTAAATCACATGTATATATGATTAAATCATATATGATATAAATCATATATATATACTACCATAAGATTATTTAAAACATCCCTTACTTCACCGGTCATTTTTTTTCTTGTGTTGTTCTTGTTGGTGGTGGTAAGAACATGAGAATTCGACTCTCTTAGAGACTTTCAAAGATATAATAAATTGTTGACTACAGTTACCATGGTGTGGATCCCCAGAATTTATTCCTCCATACAATGGAAGGTTTGTACCCTTTGAACAATATCTTTCTATTTCTCTCACCTCTCATGACCCTGATAGTCACCAATCGACATTCTGTTTCTATGATTTTGATTCTTTTAGATTCTATATGTACATGATATTACACAGCATTTATCCTTCTCTGTCTGACATTTCACTTAGCATAATGCTCTCAAGATTCGTTAATGGTATCACCAATGGCAGGGTTTCTTTATTCTTTATTGCTGAATAATATTACATTTTCACATATCCCTTATAAATTCAACCTTAGAGCAAAACTTAGGCTGTTTTCATGTCTTGGTTATTGTGAATAATACTGGAATAAACGTCAAGTGATTATATCTCTTTGCAATAGATATTTTGTTTCCTTTGGATATATACCCAGAAGTGGGATTGAGAGATCATATATGTTTTATTAGTTTTATATTTATTTTTTTTTAGGAACTCCATACTGATTCCCATAGTGGCTATTAATTTACATTCCCACCAAAAGTGCACAAGAGTATACTTTTTTTAACATCTTTGTCAATTTTGTCATTTCTAATATTTTTAATAAACCACATTCTACCAGGTTTGAGGTGTTATCTAATTATTGTTCTGATTTACATTTCCCTGATGATTAATGATGTTAAACATTTCTCTACATACTTGTTGGTTATTAGTATGCTTTCTTTGGAAAATAATCTATTCAGTTTGTATGCCTATTTTAATCAATTGTTTGTTATTCTGTCATTGAGATGTAGAAATTCCATATGTATTTTGGGTGTATCAAATCATTTGATATATGGTTTGCAGATATCATCTCCCATTCCAAAGATTGTCTTTCATTTTGCTGTTTTGCTTGTGGGGAGAAGCTTTTAAGTTAGATGTAGTCCCACTTATTTATTTTTGCTTCTGTTGCTTGAAATTTTCGTGTCACATCCAGTAAGTCATTGCTAAGACTAATTCAAAATTTCCCTTTTGTTTTCTTCTAGGAGCTTTACAAGTTCAGGCCTTATATTTCACTTATTATTTACCTACAGTTAATTTTGTGTTGCTTAAGTTTTTAAAGTGGACTCCTGAGATCTCCAAATGTAGAGTGTTTTGGTATTTTGGGGATCAAATATTGTTGATCTTTGTGTGGAGATAGAAGAATACTGGTGTCTCTTGCTTTGCCATCTTGGTGATGTACTGATCATTCTGCTTAATCAGCATTATTACTTTTTCCCCTGAGAACTGCATTAAGAGGCTATATACCTATATTCTCAATTAATGATCTATTGATATGTTAAAGAAGCAATGAAACTTCAACTGTAAATTTATCTCAATTACTGGTGTGTATTCTCTTATCTACTCTTTACTGGCCTTGAGTAAGGAAGTGAAGATGAGAAGCATAGAAGGGGATTTTAAGAGAAAACAATAGCCATACTGGTTTTCTTTGCTTCCATACATAGTAAGGGAAAAAATACATTTAGGTGGATTCCATGTTATCTCTGAGACATTGAGAAGTTTATGTGGATGGTAGTTGCATTGGTAAATTTACATTTTAAAGAATTTCCAGTTATTCTTACTGCTTCATGTGTGTGTGTGTGTATTTGTATTGAATGACTGAATTAAAAAAAGGTAGTTGTGGTAAATAATGTTTAATAATACATATGGAGTTACTTGGAGTAATGTATATGGAGTTACTTCCAGTGACAAGGAATGTCCAGCTAAACTGACTTATAAGGATATATATTTTAGGTTGATCATGATTGATAAGTAATTCTTATAAAAATGACTGAGTTGTGATAATGGGAAATACCAAGATTAAATAATAGAACACTAAATATTGTGAAGTCTGGTCATATTTTAAAAGAGGGAAGTAACATTACCTACATTAGGGTTAAGTTCCTGTCTTGTGACTTTATTTTTATACAGCTATAAAGCTAACAACCCTGGGAAGTCAGTCATAGCATTATTTTTTATAAAATGATTTTTTTTGAAGCAAAGATTATTTAAATATTTTTCAAGTATTAGTTTCCTTGTAAAGAAAGCTGTTTGAATTCTGAAATGATCAGTTCCAAAGTTCACACTTTTTCATTTTTCAAGGCTACTGATATTTGCATTAGCCAGGACTAGGAGTACTAATACACTAGTATTTGTAAAAGTAAAATCCACCACAATGCTGATTCTAAATCATTACTGGGGCTGCTATTCCTATTCCATTTGTTTATTTACAGGATAATAAAGGTATGAGTCTGTTTATAAAAATTCTGTGCCTGAGACAGGCACATTAAATGACATGTAAGTTGGAATGTTTTTACCTAAGTGGTGCCCTAATGCCAATTCTTAACTGCATTTTGATATTGTTGACTTGTTAGTAATTTTGAGAGCTGATAAATTCTAATTTATCTCTTGTTGTTATGAAAACAGCAATAACAGTGTTTATTGGGTGTTTACTAGACACTGTTTTAAGTTATTTGTAGATATTCATTCATTTAATCATCATACGACCTCTGAGTTCACAACTTGAGGTGAATGAAGTGAATTTCTAAAAGAATCTTAGCCATTGGAATTTTGCTCTTTGCCCTGAACTCTCTCATATCTTCTGGTATAAGAAGCACTGCAAAACTATTAGCATTATTGTGAACCACTGAGGTGAGATGCTAATTATTCTTATTCTTTAGGATGCCAGATCTGCATTAGCTTGGATGAGCAATGCATATTTCAGGGTTTTGATTGTGCTGTTATTTTTACTAATTATAAAACAGTTAATGAACATATAAAATAACATGAAAATTTATATAATAGTTATCATTTTATGTTATTGATCTATAACACAAGTTTCTACTAGAGGAAAAGTGTTTTATAGTTAATACCAAAGCCTTTTCTCTCCAATCTATTTTCTAGCCTTTATCCTCAGAATTAACCCATAGTCTTATGGGTATGCAACGTCCCATTTACATATTTGTACTTTATTGCATATGTGTGTATGAATCAATAGTATACACTGTATTTCAAAACTTTACATAAATGATATTGTTGTCATTTTACTATTTATTAGAGCTACATGGAACAAAAGACTGGTTTCAAATAGGAAAAGGAGTATGTCAAGGCTGTATATTGTCACCCTGCTTATTTAACTTACATGCAGAGTACATCATGAGAAGCACTGGGCTGGAAGAAACACAAGCTGGAATCAAGATTGCCAGGAGAAATATCAATAACCTCAGATAAGCAGATGACACCACCCTTATGGCAGAAAGTGAAGAGGAACTAAAAAGCCTCTTGATGAAAGTGAAAGTGGAGAGTGAAAAAGTTGGCTTAAAGCTCAACATTCAGAAAACGAAGATCATGGCATCCAGTCCCATCACTTCATGGCAGATAGATGGGGAAACAGTGGAAATAGTGGCTCACTTTATTTTTATGGGCTCCAAAATCACTGCAGATGGTGACTGCAGCCATGAAATTAAAAGATGCTTACTCCTTGGAAGGAAAGTTATGACCAACCTAGACAGCATATTAAAAAGCAGAGATCTTACTTTGTCAACAAAGGTCCATCTAGTCAAGGCTATAGTTTATCCAGTGGTCATGTACAGATGTGAGAGTTGGACTATAAAGAAAGCTGAGCACCAATGAATTAATGATTTGAACTGTGGTGTTGGAGAAGACTCTTGAGAGTCCCTTGGACTGCAAGTAGATCCAACCAGTCTATCCTAAAGGAGATCAGTCCTGGGTATTCATTGGAAGGACTGGTGTTGAAGCTGAAACTCCAATACTTTGGCCACCTGATGTGAGGAGCTGACTCATTTGAAAAGACCCTGATGCTGGCAAAGATTGAGGGCGGGAGGAGAAGGGGACGACAGAGGATGAGATGGTTGGATTGCATCACCGACTCGATGGACATGGATTTGGGTGGACTCTGGGAGTTGGTGATGGACAGGGAGGGCTGTAGTGCTGTGATTCTTGGGGTCGCAAATAGTTGGACACGACCGAGTGACTGAAATGAACTGACTCAGGAATATGCCTGCAATGCTGGAGACCCGGGTTCATTTCCTAGGTTGTGAAGATCCCCTGGAGAAAGAAATAGCAACCCACTCCCGTATTCTTGCCTAGAAATTCCCATGGACAGAAGAACCTGGCGGGCTACAGTCCATGGACGGACACGATTTAGAGACTAAACCACCAGATTATTTTCAAAACAAGAAAACATTTGTCAAATGGAGTGGCCCAGACAAAAGAGTAAGAAGACCTTGAGCTCACCTTCTCCGAATGGATGAACAAAAATTACAATTAATAATAAAGAAACTATATGAAAATGACCTGAAGATTAGCAGAAAATATTTTTCTGCCATGAAAAATTCAAAGAAGGAACAATGAAATGAGTAAGAGAGGTGAAGACAGATTACAGTCAAGACCCACATCCTTAGGTAGCCTACAAAGACAGTGGATAATCACAATGGCAAGCTACACACCTGGCTTCTGATTGTGACACATGCTCACACAGGGACATCAAAACATTCTCAGGAGAACAGGAATTCAAGACAATCTGGAGTGTCCATTGAGTAAAAAAGGTGTTCTTGGACATGAGATGCCAGTGTGACACCTTGATCTCTGCCATCCTCTGCTTAAACTGGCATTGGCTGGTTCTTAATAAGTTCAGTCTTTGCAATATGCCTGCATTGAACTTGCTTTCAGACAAGATGGCAGAATAGAACTTGAGCTCACCTCCTACCATGAAAACACCCAGATCACAATTAACTGCTGAACAATCATTGACATAAAATAATGGAATATGACACAAAAGATATAGTCATAAATTCTTTGGTGCTCTGCCTTCTTTATGGCCCAGTTCTCACAACCGTACATAACTACTGGAAAGATAATAACCTTGACTATAAGAACCTTTGTTGGCAAAGTTATGTCTTTCCTTTTCAGCACACTAAGTTTATCATAGCTTTCCTACCAAGAAGCATCATCTTCTAATGTCAAGGCTGCAGTCACCATCTGCAGCAATTTTAGAGCCCAAGAAGAGGAAATCTCTCACTGCTTCTACATTTCCCCTTCTATTGGCCATGGAGTAATGGGGCTGGATGCCATGGCCTTAGTTTTATTAATATTTATTTTTAAGCAAGCTTTTTCACTCTCCTCCTTCACAAGGAGGTTCTTTACTTGCTTTCTGCCATTAGAGTGGTATCTTCTGCCTATATGAGGTTATTGACTTTTCTCCTGGAAATCTTGATTCAAGCCTGTAACTCATCCAGCCTGGCATTTCTCACGATGACCTCTGTATATAAGTTAAATAAACAGGGTGACAGTAAACAGTCTTGTCATACTCCTTTCTCAACCCTGAATGACTCATTTGTTCCATACAAGGTTCTAACTGTTGCTTCTTGATCAGCATATAGGTTTTTCATGAGACAGGTAATATGGTCTGGTAGTCTCATCTCTTTAAGAGTTTTCCACAGTTTGTTATGATCCACACAAAAGGCTTTAGGGTAGTCAATGAAACAGAGGTAGATTTTTTTAATTTTTTTTCCCCTGGAATTCCCTTGCTTTCTCTATGATCCAGTGAAAGTTTGTAATATGATTTCTGGCTCCTCTGCCTTTCCTAAACCCAGTTTGGGCATCTGGAATTTCTCAGTTCACACAGTGCTGACATCTAGCATGCAGGATTTTGAACATAACTTAACTTGCATAGGAGATGAATACAATTGTCCAGTGGTTTAAGCACTTTTTAGAACAGCCCTTTTTGGGAATTTGGATAAGGATTGGCCTTTCCCAGTGTTGTGGCCACTGTCGGGTTTTCCAAATAGTTCCATCCACCAGCAGATAGGTTGCCTAAAGTCTTATTGAAACAAATTATACCAATATAGACACCTCTTGATACAGCATTGCCCATCAGAGGGACAAAATCCAACTTCATCCACCAATGGACAAGCACCAGTCCCTTCCACCAGGAAGCATACACAAGCCCTTAGACCAACTTCACCCACCACGGGACAGACAACAAAGTAAGAGTAACTACAATTCTTCAATCTGCAGAGTGGAGACCACAAACAGAAAGTTGAACAAAATGAGATGGGGGAGAAATATGTTCCAGTCAAACAGACATGATAAAAAAATTCAGAACAATAGCTAAGTGAAATGGAAATAGGCAGTCTATTTGATAAATAATTCAGAGTAATGGCAGTAATGCAGGCCAGAAAGTAGTGGCATAATAAATTTAAAGGGAAAAACTTAAAACTAATTATATTCTATCCACAAAGCTCCCATTCAGTTTCAAAGGAGAAATCAAAAGCTTTAGAGAAAAATAAAACTAACAGAATTCAGCACCACCAGACCAGCTTTACAACAAATGCTAAAGGAACTTCTCTATAGGGAAAAGAGAAGGATACAACTAGTAACAAGAAAATTGTGACTGGGAAAGCTCACTAGTAAAAGCAAACATACAATAAAGGTAGAAAATAATCCACACAGAAACATGATATCAAAAGCTGAAATCATGAGGAGAGTAAAACTGTAGAATATATGAAGGCTTTTGAGATTAAAAGACTAGAAACTTAAAATGATCTTGTACAGATGTAGACTTCTATATCAACACCTCATAAAAACCACAAACCAAAAATCTACAATAGATACAAGCAAAAAAGAAAAGATAAAGCAATCCAAACACAATGCTAAATATAGTAATTAATAACATGAGAATCAAAAAAAAAAAAAGGAAGGAAAGAAAAAAATACCTACAAAACCTATTTGAAATGAATAGCAAAACTGCAATATGAACAAACAATTTGATAATTACTTTCAATGTAAATGGGTTTAAAGGAAAAATAAAGTGAAGTCGCTCAGTCGTGTCCGACTCTTTGCAACGCCACGGACTGTAGCCTACCAGGCTCCTCTGTCCATGGGATTTTCCAGGCAATAGTACTGGAGTGGATTGCCATTTCCTTCTCCAGGGGATCTTCCCGACCCAGGGATCAAATCCGGGTCTCCCGCATTGTAGACAGACGCTTTACCGTCTGAGCCACCAGGGAAGTCAAATGGGTATAAAGCACCAACCAAAGCACACTGAACAATTGGATACAAAAACAAAATCTATATATATGCTATCTATAGAACCCATTTCAGGTTTAAAGACACATAAGACAGAAAGTAAGGGAAAATAATCCATGTAAATGGAAATTAAAAGAAACCTGAAGTAGCAATACTCATATCAGACAAAAGACACTTCAAAATAAAAACTGTCACAACAAAGAAGAACACGACATAATAATCAAAGGATCAATCCAAAAAGAAACAACAATCGTATGTATGTTTGCACCCAACATAGGAACACTTCAATGTATAATATAATTGTTAACAGCAGTAAAAGAAGAAATTAATAATGACACAATAATAGTGGAAGACTTTAACACTCCATGTACAACAATGGTCAGGTCGTCCAGGCAGAATATCAATAGGAAACACAGGAATTAAATAACCCATTACACCAGACGAACTTACTGATATTTATAGAACATTTCATACAAAAGCATCAGGATAAGCATTCTTCTCAAGTTCACATGGAACTTTCTCCAGGATAGATTACATGTTGGACCATAAAGTAAACTTTGGGAAATTTAAGAAAACTGAAATTATATTTGGTATCTTTGCTGATCACTACACTATGAGATTAGAAATTTACTACAAGAAATAGAATTGCAAAAGAACAAAGACATGAAGGCTAATCAATATGCTGTGAAGCAATCTATGGATCACTAAAAAAATCAAGGAGGAAAATTTTTTAAGTGCAGAGATAAATAAAAAAGGAGTCCTGAAAACTTTGAACCTATGGGGCACAGCAAACCAGTTCTATAATGGAGAATGATAGAGATAAAATATTACCTCAGGAAACAAGAAAAATCTAGAGCAAACAATATAACATTACACCTATTGCAACTAGAGAAAACAAGGAACAAAACCCACATTTTGTAGAAGAAAAGAAATGATATATAATAGAGAAGAAACAAATGAAATAAAGATGAAGAGAACAATAGCAATGCTTACTGAAACTAAAAGCTGATTCTTTGAAAACATAGACATAACTGATAAACTTTATTCAGATTCAAGAGAAAAGAGAAAGAGAACCGAAATCAATAAAATTAGAAATGAGAAAATAAAATTTACTACTGACACCACAGGAATGCAAAAGATTACAAGAGACTACTAAAGGAACTATATGCCAATAAAATGGACAATGTAGACTAAATAAACAAATTATTAGAAAAGTACATTGCAAGATTGAACAAGGAAAAAAGAGAAAATATGAACAAACTAATCACAAGCACTGAAATTGAAACTGTGATATAAAAACTCAAAGGTGGCTTTACAGGAATATTCTGTCAAATATTTAGAGAGCAATGAACACCTATCTTTCTTAAGATATTTTTAAGAAGTGCAAATAAACACTCTGAAGCTCAGTGTAGGAGGCCATCATCATCCTGTTACCAAAATCAGACAAAGATACCATCAAAAAAGAGAACTACAGGCCAATAACCCTGATGGACATAGACACCAAAATCCTCAACAAAATACTATCAAACTGAATCCAAGACTATGTTAAAAGAACCTTACACTGTGATCAAGTGGGATTTATGCCAGAGATGAAATAATTTTTCAATATCTGCAAATCAATTGAGGTGATCAGATCAGATCAGTCGCTCAGTCGTGTCTGACTCTGCAACCCCATGAATCGCAGCACGCCAGGCCTCCCTGTCCCTCACCAACTCCCGGAGTTCTCTCAGACTCACGTCCATCGAGTTAGTGATGCCATCCAGCCATCTCATCTTCTGTCGTCCCCTTCTCCTCCTGCCCTCAATCCCTCCCAGCATCAGAGTCTTTTCCAATGAGTCAACTCTTTGCGTGAGGTGGCCAAAGTACTGGAATTTCAGCTTCAGGATCATTCCTTCCAAAGAAATCCCAGGACTGATCTCCTTCAGAATGGACTGGTTGGATCTCCTTGCAGTCCAAGGGACTCTGAAGAGTCTTCTCCAATACCACCATTGAAAAGCATCAATTCTTCGGTGCTCAGCCTTCTTCACAGTCCAACTCTCACATCCATACATGACCACAGGAAAAACCATAGCCTTGACTAGACGAACCTTTATTGGCAAAGTAATGTCTCTGCTTTTGAATATGTGATACATTTTGAAATGTGATACATCACATTAAGTCACTGAAGAATAAATACCATATGATCATCTCAGTAGATGCAGAAAAAGCTTTTGACAAAATTCAACACACATTTATGATAAAACACTCCCCAGGAAATGGATGCAGAGGGAATCTACTTTAATATAGTAAAGACCATATATGACAATCCTATCATTAACATCATCCTCAACAGTTAAAAGATTAAAATATTTCCTCTAAGATCAGGAACAGAACAATGATGCTCACTATCACTAATATTATTCAAAATAGTTTTGGAATTCCTAGATGTGGCAATCAGAGAAGAAAAATAAATAAATAAATAAAAGGATCCCAAATTGGAAAAGAAGTGAGTCAAAGCCAAAGTGAAAGTCACTCACTCATGTCCGACTCTTTGTAACCCCATGGACTATATGGTCCATGGAATTCTCTAGGCCAGAATACTGGAGTGGGTAGCCTTTCCATTCCCTAAGGAATCTTCCCAACCTAGGGATTGAACCCAGGTCTCCCGAATGTAGAACTCCCATCAGCTGATTTCTCAGGCATGATTTATTTAAAGTAATGAAAGAGAAGAACCTACAACCAAGAATACTCTACTCAGCAAGACTTTCCTTAAGATTTGACGAAGAAATGAAAAGCTTTCCAGGCAAGCAATAGTTAAGATAATTCAACACCACCAAACCAATAAATGCTAAAGGAACTTCTCTAGGAAAGAAACACAAGAAAAGGAAAAGACCTACATAAAATAAACCCAAAATAATTAACAAAATTAAAATAAAAATGAGTTCCAATTTGGACTCCTTTTACTTATTTTTTCTTCTCTGATTGCCATGTGTAGGAATTCCAAAATTCTTTGAATAATAGTAGTGATTATGGGCATCTTTGTTCTGTTCCTGATCTTAGAGGAAATATTCTAAGCTTTTAACTGTTGAGGATGATGTTAGTGGTAGGTTTGTCATATATGGTCTTTAGTATGCTAAAGTAGGTTCCCTCTGCATACTTTTGGAATTCCCATACAAGACAACCAAAGAAGAAAAAAAAAATGAATAAAAGGAGTCCAAATTGGCAAAGAAGTGAAATTGTCACTCTTTGCAGATGGCATTTCACTATACTTGGAAAATCCTAAAGCTGCCATCAAAAAGCTCCTAGAGCTCATCAATGAACTCTGTAAAGTTGTAGGATACAAAATGAATACACAAAAATATCTTACATTTCTATACACTAGCAATGAAACATCAGGAAGAGAAATTAGGAAATAATTTACAATTCATTTAAAATTGCATAAAAATAATATACTGTCTAGGAATAGGAGGCAAATAACCTACACTATAGTTCTAAATTATAAGACACTGAAAAAAGGCATCAAAGATGACACAACCAGATGAAAAGATATACCTTGTTCTTAGGGTGTAAGAATCAATATTGTCAAAATAACTATATTACCTAAGGCAATCAACTAATTCAATGCAATCCTTATCAAATTACCAATGGCATTTTCCACAGAATTAGGATATTTTAAAAATTTGTATGCAAACACAAAAAAATCCCAAATAGCCAAAGCAATTTTGAGAATGAAAAGTAATGTCAAAAGACTCCTAACTTTAGACTATACTACAAATCTACAGTGATGAAAACAGTATGGTACTGGCACAGAAACAGAAATATAGATGAAATGGAGCAGCATAGAAAGTTCACAAGTAAAATCACAAAATTAATCTATGGCAATGGAGGCAAGAATATACAATGTAGAAAAGACATTCTTTACAATAAATAGTGAAGTTGCTCAGTCGTGTCCGACTCTTGGTGATCCAGTGGACTGTAGCCCACCATGCTCCTCTGTCCATGGGATTTTCCAGGCAAGAGTACTGGAGTGGGTTGCCATTTCCTTCTCCAGAGGATCTTCCCAACCTAGGGATCGAACCCAGGTCTCCCACATTGTAAGCAAAACGCTTTACCATCTGAGCCACCAAGGAAGTCCTTTACAATAAATAAGTGCTAGGAATTCTGGCAGAGAAGGCAATGGCAACCCACTCCAGTACTCTTGCCTGGAAAATCCCATGAGCCTGGTAGACTGCAGTCCAGGGGGTTGTGAAGAGTCGGACATGACTGAGCAACTTCACTTTCACTTTTCACTTTCATGCATTGGAGAAGGAAATGGCAACCCACTCCAGTGCTCTTGCCTGGAGAATCCCAGGGACAGGGGAGCCTGGTGGGCTGCCGTCTATGGGGTTGCACAGAGTCAAACATGACTAAAGCAAATTAGCAGCAGCAGCAGCAGGAATTCTGGACAGCTACATGCAAAAGAATGAATGTAGAATATTCTCTAGCACCATACATAAAGATAAACTCAAAATGGAGTAAAGACCTAAATTAAAGACTGGATATATCAAACTCTTAGATAAAACCTTATGCAGAACATTCATTTATATAAATCTCCATAATATCTTATGAATTCACTTCCTAGAGTCATAAAAAAATCAATAAATAAAAATAAACATATGGGACCTAATTAAGCTCAAAAGTTTTTGCGTGGCAAAGGAAACCGTTAACAAAATGAAAACCAACCCATAGTACGGGAGAAAATATTTCCAAATAAAGTGAATGATGAATTAATCTCCAAAGTATGCAAACAGATCATCCTGCTGTTTGCACACTTACAAAACTGGGCATAATAACAGGTAGACATTTCTCCAAGGAAGATATAGATGGCTAACAAGTAGAAGAAAGAGACTCAGTATTGCTAATTATTAGAGAAATGCAAATAAAAGCTACAATGCAAATGGCCATCATTAAAAAAAAAAAAAAAAATCCACAAACAATTGATGCTAGAGAACTTGTGGCAAAAAGGAAATTCCCCAGCACATTTGTTGGGAATGTAAATTGGTACAAACACTGTGGAGAATATTATGACATTTCCTTAGAAAATTAAGACTAGACGTATCATGTAATCCAATAACCCCACTTGTAGGCATAAATCCAAAGAAAACCATAATTTGAAAAAATAAATGCACCCCGATGTATTTGCAGTACTATTTATAGTACTGCAAGAACATGGAACCAACTGCCCCCCCCCAACAACTGAGAGAGAAATGGTTAAATAAAATGTGGTATATCTATACGTGCATGGGCATGCTCAGTTGTATCTGACTATTTTGTGACACTATGGACCATGGGATTTTCTAGTCAAGAATGAAGAAGTGCGTTGCTATTTCCTCTTCCATGGATCTCCCCAATCCAGGGATTGAATCCTCATTTCCTGTGTCTCCTGCATTGACAGGCAGATTCCTTAGATCTGGATTACCAGAGAAGCCCAACTATACAATTGAATATTAATCATGAAAAATTGTGAATTAATGCCATTTGCAGCAATATTGAGGAACCTAGAGATGATCAATAAGTGATAAATCAGACAGAGGAAGACAAATATGATATCATTTACATGTTTAATCTAAAATAATGATACAAATGAACTTATTTACAAAGCAGATACAGATTCACACACTTTGTAACAAACTTAGGTTACCAATGGGAAAGGGTGGGGTCGAGGGATAAAATAGGAGTTTGCAATTAACATATACCAACAAAAACTTGCTGTATAGCACAGTAATTCTAATTCTATATTTTTGGAAATAATCTGAAAAAGAATGGATATATGTGTATTTGTAAGTGAATCCCTTCACTGTACACCTGAAATTAACATAATATTGTAAATCAACTATGTACCAATATGAAATAAAAGCTAAATTTCAAAAACACATTACAATGCTCCTCCCCAAGAAGCAGTGAATTTGAGCCCCATATTGGGGTCTCCAGCTTGTGGATTCTACACCAGAAAGAACACATTTAACATCACTTTGAAGGTCAGTGGGACTTGCATATAGGAGAATCAGATAATGTAGGAAACAGTCTTTGCTCTTAAAGGGCACATGGAAAATAACACATTGTCCAAAACTCAGCTGAGAGACAATAATTTGAAGTGGCCCTGGGTCAGATCACTTGCTGATTTTGGAAAGACTCCCTTGTAGCTCAGTTGGTAAAGAATCTGCCTGCAAGGCGGGAGACCTGGATTTGATCCCTGGGTTGGGAAGATCTCCTGGAGAAGGGAAAGACAACCCAGTCCAGTATTCTGGCCTAGAGAATTCCATGGACTGTATAGTCCATGGGGTTGCAAAGAGTCAGACACAACTGAGAGACTTTCACTTTCAGGGAGAGTGGAGGAACTGAGACCCCCTTTAGGGACATACGTGTTTATGATAGCATTTGGGGAAGCTTGTTCTACCACAAGAAAATCAGCGTTGTCCGTGTACACCTGTGTGGATTCATGTTGATGTATGGCAAAACCAATACAATATTGTAATGTAATTAGCCTCCAATTAAAATAAATACAAAAAAAAAAAAAAAGTCATTTGGAGTCTCCATGCTAGCTTATTAGCACCTAACAGAGGTTCACCTACTTAAAAGTTTATCACTACCAATCTTGGGAACACCAGCCCCCACAGCAAGAAATCACATTATTTGGCCCAAACTACCAGTGGGCTAGCATTAGACCAGGAGCTCCCTCAGTTGTGATCCAGCCCCACTGACCAGTGATTGGTGGCTTTCACATAGGATAGGGCCTGGCAACCAACTAAGCTGAGGGTCAGCCCTATTTATCGTGTGAGACAATAACTGATCTCACCATAGAAGAGCCCGTTCAGCCCCTCCAGGGGTCATATAGCTACTACTAGGTCATATAGTTGGGAGGGATTGGGGGCAGGAGGAAAAGGGGACGACAGAGGATGAGATGACTGGATGGCATCACCGACTCGATGGACATGAGTTTGAGTGAACTCCAGGAGATGGAGATGGACAGAGAAGCCTGGCATGCTGCGATTCATGGAGTCACAAAAAGTTGACACGACTGAGCGACTGAACTGAACTGAACTGAGGTCATATAGCTCTGCTAATCAGAGATGGGTTTGCTGCTGGGCTACACAAAAGATCACTTCTCCAAGATTGGGAAACCTAACTGACCACCCTAATACATACAAATAAACACAATAAATTGTGCAAAATAAGATGAAAGAGGGGTATACAATTTTAAACGTTTGTTTACTCTATGTTTGGCAATGTTGGCTTTAGTTGCGGTGCCTGGGCTCAGCAGCTGTGACATTCAGGCTTAGTTGCCCCATGGCATATATGATTTTATTTCCTTGACCAGGGATTGAACCTGTGTCCCCCGCATTGGAAGGTGGAATCTTAACAACTGGACCACCAGGGAAGTCCTGAGGAATATTTTTAAATGAAGGAATAATGTAAAACCTCAGAAGAGCAACTAGGAATCATGGAGATGAACAATCTGCCTGAAACAGAATTCAAGGTGATAATCATAAAAATGCTCTGTGAGCTCAGGAGAAGAATGGGTGAACACAGTGAGAAGTGCAACAAAGAGAAAATATTAAAAAAATCAAGCAAAGCTGAAGAATAAAATAACTCAAATAAAAAATACAAAGAAACCAATAGTGGATTATATAGTGCAAAAGAACACATCCATTAATTGGAATAAAAACTAATGGAAATCACTCAAACTGAAACAAACACATAAAAAATATTTAAGAATTAAAACAGAATTATTTAAGAATGAGACTTCTGGGACAACATCAAGCATACTAAACTTCAGAGTATAGGAGTCCCAGACTGAGAAAGAGAAAAATAAATAGGCAGATAAATTATTTGAAGTGATAATACCTGAAAATATTACTAATGTAGCAAAGGAAATAGACATTCAGGTCCAGAAATAACATAGAGAAAAATGAGATGAACATAAGCAAGTTGACAATACACATTGCAATTAAAATGGGAAAAGATAAAGAGAAAGCCAGAAGTGAAAATCAGCTAGTTATACAAAATTGATATTTAATAAGACTGTTACTTAATTCTTCAGTAGAAACTTTGTACACCAGAAGGGAATGGAATAATATATTTAAGGTGATGAAAGGGAAAAAAACAACAAAACAAAAACTTTATTCTGCAAAGCTATCATTCAGATTTGAAGGAGGGGTGAAAAGCTTTACAGAAAAGCAAAAGCTAACAAAGTTCAGCACTCTTACACCAACTTTTGGCTCGAAGCAAAGTTTTGCCAAAGCAAAAACAACACATAATTGTGGGTGTGACTGGCAATGGAAGTAAAGTCTGACGCTGTAAAGAGCAATTTTGCATAAGAACCTGGAATATCTGGTACATGAATCAAAGCAAATTGGAAGTGGTCAAACCAGAGATGGCAAGAGTGAACGTTGACATTTAAGGATTCAATGAACTAACACGGATTGAAATGGATGAATTTAACTCAGATGACCATTATATCTGCAACTGTGGGGAAGAGTCCTTTAGAAGAAATGAAGTAGCCATCATAGTCAACAAAAGAATCTGAAATGCAGTATTTGGATGCAGTCTCAAAAACGACAGAATGATCTCTGTTTCCAAAGCAAAACATTCAGTATTACAGAAATCCAAATCTATGCTCCGACCAGTAATGCTGAAGATGAAGGTGAATGGTTATATGAAGACCTATAAGACCTTCTAAAGCTAACACCCCAAAAGGTATCCTTTTCATTATAGGAGACTGGAATGCAAAAGTAGGAAGTCAAGAGCTACCTGGAGTAACAGACAAATTTGGCCTTGGAGTACAAAATGAAGGAGGTCAAAGGCTAACAGAGTTTTACCAAGAGAACACGATGGTCATAGAAAACACTATATAGAGAAGACTCTCTACAATGACATCACCAGATAGTAAAACCCAAAATCAGATTGATTATAATCTTTGCAGCAAAAGGTGGCTCTATACAGTCAGCAAAAACAAGACTGGGAGCTGACTGTGGCTGAGATCATGAACTCCTTATTGCCAAATTCAGACTGAAATTGAAGAAAGTGGGGAAACCACTAGACCATTCAGCTATGACCTAAATCATATCCCTTATGATTATACAAATCATATTTGAAGTGACAAACAGATTCAAGGGATTAGATCTGATAGACAGAGTGCCTGAAAAACTATGGTTATAGGTTCATTCCATTGTACCAGAGGCAGGGAATAAGACCGTCCCTAAGAAAAAGAAATGCATAAAGGCAAAATGGTTGTCTGAGGAGGCCTTACACATAGTTGAGAAAAAAAGAGAAGCGAAAGTCAAAGGATAAAAGGAAAGATATACCCATTTGAATGCATATTTCCAAAGAATAGCAAGGAGAGACAAGAAAGCCTTCCTCAGTGATCAATGCAAAGAAAAAAGAGGGGAACAATGGAATGGGAAAGATTTGAGATCTTCTCAAGAAAATTAGAGATACCAAGGGAAAATTTCAATCAAAGATGGACACAAAAAAGTACAGAAATGGTACGGACTGAACAGAAGCAAAATACATTAGGAAGAGGTGGCCAGAATACACAGAAGAACTATACAAAGAAGATCTTCATGACCCAGGTAATCACGATGGTGTCATCACTCACCTAGAACCAAATATCCTGGAATGCAAAGTCAAGTGGGTCTAAGGAAGAATCACTACAAACAAAGCTAGAGGAGGTAATAGAATTCCAGTTGAGCTATTTCAAATCCTAGAAGATGGTGCTGTGATAGTGCTGCACTAAATATGCCAGCAAATTTGGAAAACTCAGCCCTGGCCACAGGAAAGGAAAAGGTGAATCTTCATCCCAATACAAAAGAAAGGCAATGCCAAAGAATGTTCAAACTACTGCACAATTGCACTCATCTCACACGCTAGCAAAGTAGTGCTCAAAATTCTCCAAGCCAGGCTTCAAAAATATCTGAACCGTGAAATTCCATATGCTCAAGCTGAATTTAGAAAAGGCAGATGAATCAGACATCAAATTACCAACATTCATTGGATCATCGAAAAAGCAGGAGAGTTCCAGAAAAATAGCACTTCTGCTTTATTGACTACACCAAGCCTTTGACCATGTGGATCACAAGAAAACTGAAAAATTATTAAAGAGATAGGGATACCAGACAATCTGACCTGCCTCCTGAGAAATCTGTATGCAGGTCAAGAAGAAACAGCTAGAACTCCATAGTGGCTGTACTAGTTTGCATTCCCACCAACAGTGTAAGAGGGTTCCCTTTTCTCCACACCCTCTCCAGCACTTATTATTTGTAGACTTTTGGATTGCAGCCATTCTGACTGGTGTGAAATGGTACCTCATAGTGGTTTTGATTTGCATTTCTCTGATAATGAGTGATGTTGAGCATCTTTTCATGTGTTTGTTAGCCATCTGTATGTCTTCTTTGGAGAAATGTCTATTTAGTTCTTTGGTCCATTTTTTGATTGGGTCATTTATTTTTCTGGAGTTGAGCTGTAGGAGTTGCTTGTATATTTTTGAGATTAGTTGTTTGTCAGTTGCTTCATTTGCTATTATTTTCTCCCATTCTGAAGTCTGTCTTTTCACCTTGCTAATAGTTTCCTTTGATGTGCAGAAGCTTTTAAGGTTAATTAGGTCCCATTTGTTTATTTTTGCTTTTATTTCCAATATTCTGGGAGGTGGGTCATAGAGGATCCTGCTGAGATGTATGTCAGAGAGTGTTTTGCCTATGTTCTACTCTAGGAGTTTTATAGTTTCTGGTCTTACGTTGAGATCTTTAATCCATTTTGAGTTTATTTTTGTGTATGGTGTTAGAAAGTGGTCTAGTTTCATTCTTTTACACGTGGTTGACCAGATTTCCCAGCACCACTTGTTAAAGAGATTGTCTTTAATCAATTGTATATTCTTGCCTCCTTTGTCAAAGATAAGGTGTCCATATGTGCGTGGATTTATCTTTGGGCTTTCTATTTTATTCCATTGAACTATATTTCTGTCTTTGTACCAGTACCATACTGTCTTGATAACTGTGGCTTTGTAGTAGAGCCTGATGTCAGGTAGGTTGATTCTTCCAGTTCCATTCTTCTTTCTCAAGATCGCTTTGGCTATTCGAGGTTTTTTGTTTTTCCATACAAATTGTGAAATTATTTGTTCTAGCTCTGTGAAGAATACTGTTGGTAGCTTGATAGGAGAACAGTGTGGAGATTCCTTAAAAAACTGGAAATAGAACTGCCTTATGATCCAGCAATCCCACTGCTGGGCATACACACTGAGGAAACCAGAATTGAAAGAGACACGTGTACCCCAATGTTCATCGCAGCACTGTTTATAATAGCCAGGACATGGAAGCAACCTAGATGTCCATCAGCAGATGAATGGATAAGACAGCTGTGTTACATATACACAATGGAGTATTACTCAACCATTAAAAAGAATACATTTGAATCAGTTCTAATGAGGTGGATGAAACTGGAGCCTATTATACACAGTGAAGTAAGCCAGAAGGAAAAACATAAATACAGTAATATATATGGAATTTAGAAAGATGGTAACAATAACCTGGTGTACGAGACAGCAAAAGAGACACTGATGTATAGATCAGTCTTATGGACTCTGTGGGAGAGGGAGAGGGTGGGAAGATTTGGGAGAGTGACATTGAAACATGTAGAATATCATGTAAGAAACGAGTTGCCAGTCCAGGTTCGATCTGCGATACTGGATGCTTGGGGCTGGTGCACTGGGACGACCCAGAGGGATGGTGTGGGGAGGAGGAGGAGGAGGGTTCAGGATGGGGAACACATGTATGCCTGTGGCGGATTCATTTTGATATTTGGCAAAACTAATACAATTATGTAAATTTTAAAAATAAAATAAAATAAAAAAAAAAAGAAACAGCTAGAACTGGACATGGAAAAACAGACTTATTGCAAATGGGGAAAGGAGTATGTCAAGGCTGTATATTGTCACTCTGCTTATTTAACTTTTATGCAGAGTACATCTTGAGCAATGCCGGGCTTGATGAAGCACAGCTAGAATCAAGACTGCAGGGAGAAATATCAATAACCTCAGATATGCAGATGACACCACCCTTATGGCAGAAAGCAAAGAAGAACTAAAGAGCCTCTTGATGAAAGTGAAAGAGGAGAGTAAAAAATTGATTTAAAACTCAACATTCAGAAAACTAAGATCATGATATCAGGTCCCATCACTTCATGGCAAATACATGAATAAACAATGGAAACAGTGAGATACTTTATTTTGGGGAGGCTCCAAAGTCACTGTAGATGGTGACTGTAGCCATGAAATTAAAAGACACTTGCTCCTTGAAAGAAAAATTATGCCCAACCTAGACAGCATATTAAAATCAGAGACATTACTTTGCCAACACAGGTCCATCTAGTCAAAGCTATGGTTTTTCCAGTAGTTATGTATGGATGGGAGCGAAGGACTATAAAGAATATGAGCACTGAAGAATTGATGATTTTGAACTGTTATATTGGAGAAGTCTCTTTAAAGTCTGGACTGCAAGGAGATCTATTTAGTCCGTCCTAAAGGAGATCAGTCCTGATTATTCATTGGAAGAACTGAAGTTGAAGCTGAAACTCCAATTCTTTAGCCATCTGATGTGAAGAACTGACTAAATGGAAAAGCACCTGATCCTGGGAACGATTGAAGGAGGGAGGAGAAGGAGACAACAGAGAATGAGATGGTTGGGTAGCATCACCGCCTCAATGGACTTGAGTTTAAGTAAGCTCTGGGGGTTTGTGATGGACAGGGAAGCCTGGCGTGCTGCAGTCTATGCAAATATTCGAACAGGACTGAGCAGCTGAACTGACTGACACCAACCTTCTAAGATATGTTAAGGGACTTTGCTAAAGAAAATAGAAAAGGGCATAGATAGTCATAAATATATTTAAAAAATAAATCATATTTCTAAAGGCAAATAGACAGTAAAAGTTGTGTGTGTGTTAGTCACTCAGTTGTGTCCGACTCTCTGTGACCCTATGGACTTCAGCCCACCAGGCTCCTCTGTCCATGGGATTCTCCAGGCAAAAATACTGGAGTGGGTTGCCATTTCCTTCTCCAAAGTGAGTTTTAGTAGTAGTAGTTTAGTAGCTAATTTGTGTCCGACTCTTGCGACCCCACAGACTATAGCCTGCCACATTCCTCTGTCCATGGGATTCTCCAGGCAAGAATACTGAAGTGAGTTGCCATTTTCTTCTCCAGTAAAAGTTGTAGATCAACAATATATAAAGCTAGTAGAACAAAGTAGTAAAATCATCTATATTGACAATATGTTGTTAAGGATACACAAAATGAAGCATATAAAATATGATATAAAAAATATTAACATTGGGAGGTTAGGAAAATGGGTTTCCCTGATAGCTCAGTTGGTAAAGAATCCACCTGAAATACAGGAGACCCCTGTTTGATTCCTGGATTGGTAAGATCCCTCAGAGAAGGAATAGGCTACACCCCAGTATTCTTGGGCTTCCCTTGTGGCTCAGCTCGTAAAGAATCTGACTGCAATGTGGAACACGTGGGTTCAATCCCTGGGTTGTGAAGATCCCTGGAGAAGTAATAGGCTATGTTTGTGAAAATTTGTTTAAGCTTAAGAGATCACCAACTTAAAATAATAACATATCTGTCAATCTATATCTATTTAGCTAATTTATATACATAGATATTGTTATATGTAAGCCTCATGACAAGCAAAACCAAAAAAAATCTATAAAAATCATACACATTAAAAAAAAAAAAAAAAAGACAAACCAGGCTAATTCAAATAAAACATTAATGAAGAAATCACAAGGAAAAACAATAAAAACAAGAAGAAGGAAAAAAAAAAAAACTACAAAAACAACCCCCAAATAACAAAATGACAATATGTAAATACCTATCAGTAAGTAATGTTAATCAACTAAATATTCCTATCAATAGACATAAAGTGGTTGAATGGCTTAAAATTGTATAAATATAACTCAAATTATATGTTCAGTTCAGTTTCTCAGTCGTGTCTGACTCTTTGCGACCCCATGAATCGCAGCACGCCAGGCCTCCCTGTCCATCACCAACTCCCGGGGTCCACCCAAACCTATGTCCATCAAGTCGGTGATGCGATCCAACCATCTCATCCTCTGTTGTCCCCTTCTCCTCCTGCCCTCAATCTTTCCCAGCATCAGGGTCTTTTCAAATGAGTCAGCTCTTCACATAAGGTGGCCAAATTATTGGAATTTCAGCTTCAACATCAGTCCTTCCAATGAACACTCAGGACTGATCTCCTTTCGGATGGACTGGTTGGATCTCCTTGCAGTCCAAGGGACTCTCAAGAGTCTTCTCCAACACCACAGTTCAAAAGCATCGATTCTTGCCGCTCAGTTTTCTTTATAGTCCAACTCTCACATCCATACATGACCATTGGAAAAACCATAGCCTTGACTAGATGGACCTTTGTTGGCAAAGTAGTATCTCTGCTTTTGAATATGCTATCTAGATTGGTCACAACTTTCCTTCCAAGGAGTAAGTGTCTTTTAATTTCATGGCTGCAATCACCATCTGCAATGATTTTGGACCCCAGAAAAATAAAGTCAACCACTGTTTGCACTGTTTCCCAAGCTATTTGCCATGAAGTGATGGGACCGGATGCCATGATCTTCGTTTTCTGAATGTTGAGTTTTATGCCAACTTTTTCACTCTCCTCTTTCACTTTCATCAAGAAGCTCTTTAGTTCTTCTTCACTTTCTGCCATAAGGGTGGTGTCATCTGTACAACTGCACTCATCTAACACACCAGTAACTGCAGCCATGAAATTAAAAGACGCTTACTCCTTGGAAGGAAAGTTATGACCAACCTAGATAGCATATTCAAAAGCAGAGACATTACTTTGCCAACAAAGGTTCGTCTAGTCAAGGCTATCATTTTTCCTGTGATCATGTATGGATGTGAGAGTTGGACTGTGAAGAAGGCTGAATGCCAAAGAATTGATGCTTTTGAACTGTGGTGTTGGAGAAAACTCTTGAGAGTCCCTTGGACTGCAAGGACATCCAACCAGTCCATTCTGCAGGAGATCAGCCCTGGGATTTCTTTGGAAGGAATGATGCTAAAGCTGAAACTCCAGTACTTTGGCCACCTCATGCGAAGAGTTGACTCATTGGAAAAGACTCTGTTGCTGGGAGGGATTGGGGGTAGGAGGAGAAGGGGATGACAGAGGATGAGATAGCTGGATGGCATCACTGACTCGATGGATGTGAGTCTGAGTGAACTCCGGGATTTGGTGATGGACAGGGAGGCCTGGCGTGCTGCAATTCATGGGGTCACAAAGAGTCAGACACGACTGAGTGACTGAACTGAACTGATCTGAACACGCCAGTAAAGTAATGCTTAAAATTCTCCGGCCCAGAGGGATGGTATGGGGAGGGAGGAGGGAGGAGGGTTCGGTATGGGGAACACATGTATACCTGTGGCGGATTCATTTTGATATTTGGCAAAACTAATACAATTATGTAAAGTTTAAAAATAAAATAAAATTGGAAGAATAAAAAAATAAAAAAATAAATTCCATATAAAAAAAAAAAAAAATTCTCCAAGCCAGGTTTCAACAATATGTGAACCGTGAACTTTCAGATGTTCAAGCTGGTTTTAGAAAAGGCAGAGGAATCAGAGATCAAATTGCCAACATCTGCTGGATCACTGAAAAAGCAAGAGTTCCAGAAAAAACATCTACTTCTGCTTTATTGACTATGCCAAAGCCTTTGACTGTGTGGATCACAATAAACTGTGGAAAATTCTGAAAGAGATAGGAATACCAGATCACCTGACCTGCCTCCTGAGAAATCTGTATGCAGGTCAGGAAGCAACAGTTAGAACTGGACATGGAACAACAGACTGGTTCCAATTAGGAAAAAGAGTACGTCAAGGCTGTATATTGTCACCCTACTTATTTAACTTAAATGCAGGGTACATCATGAGAAACACTGGGCTAGAACAAGCACAAGCTGGAATTAAGATTGCTGGGAGAAATATCAATAATCTCAAAAATTATATGTTATATGTGATTAAACATTTTATAATAAATACAATTAAACATATATAATATAAAATATTTTAAAATATATAGAATTTTTCAAAATGTATTAGATGCATTTTATGCTTACACTGCCTAAAGAGAACCATCTTATATCTTAAGGCACACACAGACTGAAATTGAGAGAATGGAAGAATGTATTCTATGAAAATAGAAATGATGAGTAATCCAGCAGAGAAATACTTAGGCAAAATAGACTTTAAAATTAACTGTAACTAGAGAAAATAATCACATTATACAATGGTGAAGAATCAATCTGATAAGAAGATATAACAAGTGTAAATATATGCACCCAAAATAGCAGCAGCTAAATGTATAAAGCAAATATGAACAGGCATAAAGGGAGATATTGGTAACAACATAAAAATAGTAGAGATCTTTCACACTCACTTCCATCAATGATGGAAATAGATTATGATGCAAACAGAATATCAATAGGAAAAGAGCTCCTTTAAATGATACTTCTTAAGATCAGATGACATTCATAGAAATACATAGCACTTTCTCTTGTGGCTCAGTGGTAAGGAATCTGTCTGCAATTCAGGAGACGTGGATTCAATTCCTGAGTTGGAAAGTTCCTCTGGAGAAGTGATAGGTTACCCATTCCAGGATTCTTGGGCTTCCTTGGTGTTTCAGACAGTAAAAAATCACCTGCAATGTTGGAGACTTGGTTTCAATCCCTGGGTTGGGAAGATTCCTTAGAGGAGGGCATGGCAACCCACTCCAGTATTCATTTGCAAATCCTTTGGATCATTGAAAAAGTAAGTGAATTCCAGAAAAATATGTGGTTCTGCTTCATTGACTACACTAAAGTATTTGACTGTGTGGATCACATTAAACTGTGGAAAATTCTTCAAGAGATAGTAATACCAGACCACCTTACCTGCCTCCTAAGCAATCTGTATGCAGGTCAAGAAGCAACAATTAGAATTGGGCATGGAACAACACACTAGTTCCAAAATGGGAAAGGAGTACATCACACTTTATTGTCATCCTGCTTATTTAAGTTATATGCAGAGTACATCATGCGATATACTGAGCTGGATGAAGCGCAAGCTTGAATCAAGATTTCTGGGAGAAATATCAATAACCACAAATATGCAGATAAAACCACACTTATGGCAGAAAGTGAAGAGGAACTAAAGAGCCTCTTCACCAAAGTGAAAGAGGAGGGTGAAAAAACTGGTTTAAAACTCAACATTCAAAAAATGAAGATCATGGCATCCTGTCCCATCACTTCATGGCATATAGATGGGGAAACAATGGAAACAGTAAGAGATTTTATTTTCTTGGGCTCACAAATCACTGGTGATGGTGACTGCAACCATGAAATTAAAAGATGCTTTCTCCTTGGAAGAAAAGCTATGATAAGTCTGGATGTTGTATTAAAAAGCAAAGACATTATTTTGCCAACAAAGGTCTATATAGTCAAAGTTATGTTTTTTTCCAGTAGTCATGTATGGATGTGAGAGTTGGACCATAAAAAAAGCTGAGTGCTATAGAACTGATGCTTTTGAACTGTGGTGTTATAAAAGACTTTTGAAAGAGTCCCTTGGACTGCAAGGAGATCAAATAAGTTAATCCTAAAGGAAATCAACTCTGAATATTCATTGGAAGGACTGATGCTGAAGCTCCAATACTTTGGCCACCTGATGCAAAGCACTGACTAATTGGAAAAGACCCAGTTGAAGGCAGCAGGAGAAGTGGATGATAGAGGACAAGATGGTTGGATGGCATCACTGACTCAGTAGACATGAGTTTGGGCAAGCTCCACAGACTATGAATGACAGGGAAGCCTGGTGTGCTATGGTCTATGGGGTCAGAAGGAATCGGACACGACTGAGCAACTGAACAGTAAAAAAGATATAACAGATGACAAGAGAGACTTGTACTTTTGGCAATGATTCTAGTTGATGGGGATATATGACTTGTGGACAGTCTAGAATATAATAATCAAAGTCACATAAATTTGAAATCATTCAGAATTTCAAATTCTGGATGATACCTATCCCAAGTTCTTTTTCACCAAGAAAGTTTCTGTGATTTATTTTATAAAGAACCATTCACAATTTCATTTTGCATCTGCTTGAGATCAACCCTGAGGCAATAAGCTGTAAACCTCAGGTAGCCAATATATTCATTCAAACATTAAAAAAAAAAAAAAAAAAACTAGTGGGCTTTTTCCAAGTTGAAAGATTTTCCAAGGCTGTATATTGTCACCCTGTTTATTTAACTTATATGCAGAGTACATCATGAGAAACGCTGGACTCGAAGAAACACAAGCTGTAATCAAGATTGCCAGGAGAAATATCAATAACCTCAGATATGCAGATGACACTACCCTTATGGCAGAAAGTGAAGAGGAACTAAAAAGCCTCTTGATAAAAGTGAAAGTGGAGAGTGAAAACATTGGCTTAAAGCTCAACATTCAGAAAACGAAGATCATGACATCTGGTCCCATCACTTCATGGGAAATAGATGGGGAAACATGGAAACAGTGTCAGACTTTATATTTCTGGGCTCCAAAATCACTGCAGATGGTGACTGCAGCCATGAAATTAAAAGACGCTTACTCCTTGGAAGGAAAGTTATGGCCAACCTAGATAGTATATTCAAAAGCAGAGACGTTGCTTTGCCAATAAAGGTCTGTCTAGTCAAGGCTATGGTTTTTCCAGTGGTCATGTATGGATGTGAGAGTTGGACTGTGAAGAAGGCTGAGCACCGAAGAATTGATGCTTTTGAACTGTGGTGTTGGAGAAGACTCTTGAGAGTCCCTTGGACTGCAAGGAGATCCAACCAGTCCATTCTGAAGGAGATCAGCCCTGGGATTTCTTTGGAAGGAATGATGCTAAAGCTGAAACTCCAGTACTTTGGCCACCTCATGCGAAGAGTTGACTCATTGGAAAAGACTCTGATGCTAGGAGGGATTGGGGGCAAGAGGAGAAGGGGACGACAGAGGATGAGATGGCTGGATGGCACCACTGACTCAATGGATGTGAGTCTGAGTGAACTCCGGAAGTTGGTGATGGACAGGGAGGCCTGTCGTGCTGCAATTCATGGGGTCGCAATGAGTCAGACACGATTGAGCGACATCTGATCTGATCTGATCTGAGTATTCAATTTAAGATATTAATCAGCTTATAGTGCTATCATCTTTTTAAGTCTGTGTTTTTATACAACCATTAAAATAATTTAAACTAAACCAAAGTATTAAAAACTTGATCAGAAATTTGTATATAATGTAATCTTATTAATAAAATGATCAAAGAATCAAGCAGTATACATACAAAATGCAAAAAAAAAAAAAAAACACAAAGGCTTGAAAAGATGCATTTTCACTAAAACTAATCAAACACATTTGTTCTTTGGGATTCTATAATTCACTTGTCCTCTTGTACTTCTCAGTAAGTCCTCTTATTTTCTTTCCTTTAATCCCACATTTAGCTCTCAATTTTTCCAATCACTCCTTTTTTGACTATGTATTTCAACTTCAGACGAAGACTGTTTCAGAAAATTTTCAATTCAATCTTCTAAACAGATTTATCAGTTGAATTTAGAGTTAGTGAAGACTGAATTCTGACTACAGTTAGCCCCTTGTTGCAGGTAGATTGCAATGAAACATGAAATTTGTATCAGATAGAACTGGGTTTAGGTGCTATCCTGTGATATACTAGCTCTGTGACATTGGCAAGTAATTTGAACTTTTAGATACTGAGCTTCATTGTTGATAAATAGGATGATAATACTGATTACAAAGTGTTATGAGAAGGATTCAAAGGAGACAGTGCTGTGTGCTCAGTAGTGTCTGACTCTTTGAGACACCATGTACTATAGCCTGCGAGATTCCTCTCTCCATGGAATTTTCCAGGCAAGAATACAGGAGTCGATTGCCATTTCCTCCCTCAGGGGATCTTCTGCACCCAGAGGTTGAACTTGCATATCCTTAGTCTCCAGTATTACAGGTGGATTCTTTACCTCTCAGCCATCTGGGAAGTCCAAAGAAGACAGTGGATGTAAAATGTCTTACAGAATGCCACAGTATGTTCCTGTTTGTGTTCAATCTATTACCTGACTACTTGCAGCAACCTTTCTATTGTTAAAAAAATTTCATTCATAAGCAACGTTTACATTGTTCAATTCTATTGTATTCAAATTCTAGTAAACAATTAACTTAGGAAGGAATTCCTTTTAAATGTAGGCTTATTTTCATTTTTAGTTTGGAAATACTAAAGTACACCATGTTTCTGGGGCTTGTCAGGTGATTCAGTGGTAAATAACCTGCCCACCAATGCAGAGGACATGAATTCAGCCTGGGTCTGGAAGATCCCCTGGAGAAGGAAATGACAATATAATCCAATATTCTTGCCTGGGAAATCTCATGGATAGAGGAGCCCGGTGGACTAGAGTACATGGTGTTGCAAAAGAGCCCAACACAACTTAGTGACTAAACAACAGCAACAACAAAATGTCTCTAGAATGGTTAAACTTAGTAGAAAGTCAAATAATAAAATTGAATATCCCATCAAATCCTATGAACTTTGAAAAAGCATGTATTAGAAATGAAGATGTAAAAAAAGAAGCAGTCATTGCTTGTGGAAGCATAAAGATGGGTTTTGACTATCATTGGATAAACATATGTGTGAAAATAGCAAGATCTCTTTGGCTTCACCATAGTGTCAATGAGCAGGAGTGGAGAGATATATTTGCACATTGTCTAATGGATGGGTAATTGACTAACTGATCGAGTAAATGATTATTAAATACTTAAGTGCCTCAAATAGTCAAGGTTCTGATATTGCCCCATCTTCATATCATGTCTTAGGTACTGCCCACCAGAAAAAAAAAAAAACCCAATGAGTCAGGTCCTAATTAATTCTTTAAAAACCTGAAGCTAAGAAAGGGCTTACTTTATGCCTATATTGTAAAATTAGAAATAAAAAGAACTGAGATTCAACTGTGTATTCTGATATTCACTGTAAATCGCTTCTCTCTTTACTAAGATAGCAATGAGAAGTAATAAGTTTGGATATGATCAGTTCAGTTCACTTCAGCTTACTCTTTCAGTCATGGCCACGTCTGCAACCCTAAGGACTGCAGCACGCCAGACTTCCCTGTCCATTACCAATTCCTGGAGTTTGCTCAATTCATGTTCACCGAGTCAGCGATGCCATCCAAACATTTCATCCTCTGTCGTCCCCTTCTCTTCCTGCCTTTAATATTCACCAGTATCAGGGTCTTTAACAATGTCAGCTCAAATTCGGGGGCCAAAGTATTGGAGCTTCAACTTCAGCATCAGTCCTTCCAAAGAATATTCAGGACTGATTTCTTTTAGGATTAACTGGTTGGATCTCTTTGAAGTCCAGGGGAATCTCAAGAGCCTTCTCCAACATTACAGTTCAAAAGCATCAATTCTACAGTGCTGAACCTTCTTTATCATCCAACTCTCATATCCATACATGACTACTGGAAAAACCATAGCTTTGACTAGATTGATCTTTGTTAGCAAAGTAATGTCTCTGATTTTTAGTACACTGTCTAGGTTTTTCATAGCTTTTCTTCTTAGGAGTAAGCATCTTTTAATTTCATAGCTGCAGTCATCATCATTGTGATTTTAGAGCCCAAGAAAGAGCTATTCTTTCTCCATCTATCTGCCATGAAGTGATGGGACAGGATGCCATCATCTTCATTTTTTGAATGCTGAGTTTTAAGCAAACTTTTTCACTCTCTTCTTTCACTTTAATCAAGAGGCTCTTTAGTTTCTCCTCACTTTCTGCTGTAATGTTGGTGTAATCTGTATATCTGAGGTTATCAATATTTCTACCAGCAATCTTCATTCCAGCTTGTGCTAAATCCAGCCCACCATTTTGCATGATGTACTCTGCATATAAGTTAAATAAGCAGGGTGACAATATACAGCCTTGATGTCCTCCTTTCCCAATTTGGAACCAGTCTGTTGTCCCATGCTTGGTTCTAACTGTTGCTTCTTGACATGCATACAGATTTCTCAGGAGGGAAGTAAGGTGGTCTGGCATTCCCATCACTTGAAGAATTTTCCACAGCTGGTTGTGATCCATGTAATCAAAGGCTTTAGCATAGTCAATAAAGCAGACATAGATGTTTTTCTGGAATTATCTTGCTTTTTCTACGATCCAGTGGATGTTGGCAATTTGATCTCTGGTTCCTATGCCTCTTCAAAATACAGCTTGAATAACTGGAAGTTCTTGATTAATGTACCATTGAAGCCTAACTTGGAGAAGTTTCAATTATTAGCATGTGAGATGAATGTAATTGTGCAGTAGTTTGAAAATGCTTTGGCATTGCCTTTCTTTGGGATTGCAATGAAAACTGAAATTTTTCAGTCCTGTGGCCACTGCTGAGTTTTCCACATTTGCTGGTATATTGAGTGCAGCACTTTTACAGCATCATCTTTTAGGATTTGACATAGCTCAACTAGAATTTCATCAACTCCACTAGCTTTGTTCCTTCTGATGTTTCCTAAGGCCCACTTGACTTGCTATTCTTTGGAACTCTGCATTCAAATGGGTTCTTTCCTTTTCTCCCTTGCCTTTCACTTATCTTCTTTTCACAGCTATTTGTAAGGCCTCCTCAGACAATTATTTTGCCTTTTTGCTTTTCTTTTTCTTGGGGATGGTTTTGATCACTGTCTGCTCTACACAGTTGCAAATCTCCATCCATACGTCTTCTGGCACTCTTTCTGTAAGCTCTAATCCCCTGAGTCTATCTGTCACTTTCCCTGTATAATTGTAAGGGATTTGATTTAGGGCATACCTGAATGGTCTAGTGGTTTTCTCTCCTTTTTTCATTTACGTCTGAATTTTGTAATAAGGTGTTCAAGATCTGACCCACAGTCACCTCCCAGTCTTGGTTTTGATGACTTTATAGAGCTTCTCCATTCTCAACTGCAAAGAATATAATCGATCTGATTTTCATATTGACAATCTAGTGATGTCCATATGTAGAGTTATCTCTTGTGTTGTTGGAAGAGGGCGTTTGCTATGACCATTGCATTCTCTTGGCAAAACTGTTAGCTTTTTTCCTCCTTCATTTTGTACTCCAAGTCCAAACTTGCCTGTTACTCCAGGTAACTCTTGATTTTCTCCTTTTGTATTCCAGTCCCCTATGATAAAAAGACATCCTACTTTTGCATTCCATTCTTCTATGATAAAAAGAGCATCATTTTTTTTTTTTTTTTTTTTTTTGATGTCCATTCTAGAAGTTCTTGTAGGTCTTCATAGAACCATTCAGTTTCAACTTCTTCAGCATTACTGGCTTGGGCATAGGCTTGAATTTATTTGATATTGCATGACTTGCCTTGAAAATGAATACAGATCATTGTGTAATTCTTGAGATTGCACCCAAGTACTGAATTTTGGATTTGTTTTTTGACTATGAGGGGTATCCTATTTCTTCTAAGGGATTCTTTCCAACAGTAGTAGATATACTGGTCATCTGAATTACATTCACCCATTCCAGTCCATTTTAATTCACTGATTCCTAAAATGTTGATATTCACTCTTGCCATTTCCTGTTTAACCACTTCTAATTTACCTTGATTCATGGACCTAACATTCCAGTTCCCTATGCAATACTGTTCTTTACAGGATTGGACTTTACTTCCATCACCAGTCATATCCACAAGTGGTTTTTTTTGTTTGTTTTTTTTGTTTTTTCAGTTTTGCTCCATCTCTTCATTCTTTCTGTTTTCCTTCTCCAATAGCATATTGGGCACCTAACAACCTGGGGAGTTCATCTTTCAGTGTCATATCTTTTTGCCTTTTCATACTGTTTATGGGGTGCTCAATACAAGAATACTAAAGAGGTTTTCCCTTCTCTTCTGCTGTGGATCATGTTTTGTCAGCACTCTCCACCATGACCTGTTCTTTTTGGGTGGCCTTACATGGCATGGCTCATAGTTTCATTGAATTAGGCAAGGCTGTGATCAATGTGATCACATTGGTTAGTTTACTGTGATTATGGTTTTCACTGTCTTCCCTCTGATAGATAAGGACAAGAGGCTTGTGGAGACTTCCTAATGGGAGTGACTGGCTATGAGGAATCTGAATCTTGTTCTGATGGGTGGGGCTATGCTCAGTAAATCTTTAATCCAACTTTCTGTTGATAGGTGGGGCTATGTTCACTTTTTGTTGTTTAGCTTGAGTCCAGACTATTGTAGGGATAAAGGCAGTGATTCAGTCCTTTTTAACCTCCTTCAAAAGGACTTATGCCAGCACTGTTGTGTTCAAAGCCCCTGACCCTGTGGCAGGCCACTGTTGACCTATGTCTCTGCCAGAGCCTGCTGAACACTCACAGGCAAGTCTGACTCAATGTCATTTGGGGTCACTGTTCCTTTCTCCTGGGTCCTGGTGCACACAAGCTTTAGTTTGTGACCTCCAACAGTCTGTTTTCCCAGTACTATGGAAGCTCTATAATCAAATTCCACTGGCCTCCTAAGCAAAATTTCCTTGGGGTTCTCAGTACTTTTACCAGATCCCCAGATTGGGAAATTTTCTGTGGGTCCTAGAACTTTCACAACTTTGATAAATCTGTTCTCCAGTTTGTGGTTTGTGTGCTTTGTGGCTCTATGGTGGGGCTAATGGTGACCTCCTCCAAGAGGATTTATGTCACATGCAGTGCCTCCAGGCAAGAATACTGGAGTGGGTTGCCATGCCCTCCTCCAGAGGATCTTCCCACTTCAGCTATCAAAGCCAGGTCTCCAGCACTGTAGGAAGATTCTTTACTGGCTGAGTCACGAGGGAAGCCCAGAAATACTGGGTTGAGTCCACTGCACCATCATGGATTTCCTCCCTATTTTTGTTTCCATTTTACAGATAAAGAAACAGAGGTATTGAAGGGTTAATTAACTTGTAAACGTTTACTTTTCTAAGTGCTGTTCCATCTCTGTCCAACTCTTTGTGACCCTATGTACTTTAGCCTGCCAGGCTCTTCTGTACCTGGGATTTCCCATATAAAATACCATAGTTCAAAAAGAAATTAACACAATATTGTAAAACAACTATACCCCGATAAAAATGCTTTAAAAATAAGTTTTATTTGCAGAAATAGAAACAACAAAAAGCAACAAGTAGTCATAAAAAAATAGACAATGTAAGATAGATTTGATTCATGAAAAAATCATAATTAGACATAAAACAGCAACCTGAGATTTTCATGGTAAAATATTGACTTTTCTCTTGCTCAATGGCATTTTCTCCTCTAGGTGTATGTTAGCATAAATTATTATAATGTAATCAGTAATTATACTTTCTTTAATCAAGTTACATTTTGTTAACAAAGAGCAAGTTTGGTTGAACTGAGTTCTTTAATTTTTATCTTATTCACTGTGAGCATGTTCCTACAGTGTTCTAAAATATGCTCACAGAAGTAATGTTGCCAGATTCCCTCTGAGAGAAAAGCAAACAAAAAATTTCATGATCAAATAGATTTGGACTACAGTGTTTAGCATCTCTCTTACTCTATTGTAAATTCACAGTGCACAGCAGCATAGCAAAAACTAGCAAATCCTGAATTAATGTAACATGTTTAATTCAATATTGTTTAAATAATTTTGATCATTAAATTCTTCACTTTTTCTTTTTTAACTGTAATTACTATAACACCACAGATAATGTTTTACAGGAAAAATTTTAGAAATGCAAGGTTTGCAAGCTAAGCATGTGATATTCACTACTCTGATCTATTTTTAACTAGTTGTAAACAAAAAAATATATAAATTCTTAGAGATGGGAGTATCAGGCCACCTTACCTGTGTTCTGTGAAGCTTGTATTTAGGAAAAGAAGCAACAGTTAGAACAGGCCATGGAACCACTTGTTCAAAATTGGGACAGACATATATCAAGGCTGTATATTATCACCTTGCTTATTTAACTTATGTGCAGAGTATAAAATGCTGGGCTAGATGAATCACAAGCTGCAATCCAGATTGCCAGGAGAAATATCAATAACCTCAGATATGCAGGTGATACCACTTTAATGACAGAAAATGAAGGGCAACTGAAAAGCCTCTTGATGAAGGGGAAAGAGAAAAGTGAAAAAAAACTGGCTTAAAAACCAACATACAGAAAACTAAGATCATGCCATCCAGCCTCATCACATCATGGCAAGTAGAAGGGGAAAAAGTGAAACAGTGACAGACTTTATTTTCTTGGACTCCAAAATCACTGAAGACAGTGATTGAAACCATGAAAAAACAAACAAACAAAAAAGCTTCCTCCTTAGAAGGAAAGCTTGACAAACCTAGACAGTATACTAAAAAGCAGAGACATCACTTTGCCAACAAATCTCCATATAGTTAAAGCTATGGTTTTTCCAGTAGTCATAATGTTAGGTAGGTAGAATAGGGAAAAGGAGTCCAAAATGGCGGTGGCTAAAAAACAAGGAAGGTCAAAGGAAAGTCCAAGGACCAGAGTGAAGACTTCAGGCAGAACAAACAGAACAAACAGCACCCCTGGCTAAGCCCAATTTACATAGGGCAGGCCCAGGTGGAGGAAAAAACATGTAAAAGGAGGAGCCAAAGAGCTTTCTCACGGACTCGCTCCTTCCCGCGTGTGTGCACTCTATCTCTGTCTCTCTCTCTCTCTTTCTTCTGCTATCTTCTAAATAAAATAGAGCTGTAACACTGATTTGCCTAAGAGCTATACCACAGTTTGTCCAAGACCCAAGAGCTGTGACGTGCTGAGGGCTTTAATGTCCATCGCTCCAAATCTTTGTTGTGATGAGATAAAGAACTGAGGAACATACACTCATGTGACAATCATCAGATGTGGAAGCTGGATCATAAAGAAGGTTGAACACTAAAGAACTGATGCTTTCAAACTATGGTGCTGCAGAAGACCCTTGAAGTCCCTTAGACAGCAAGGAGATTGAACCTGTCAATCGTAAAGGAAATTATCCCTGACTATTCTTGGGAAGGACTCATGCTGAGGCTGAAGATCCAGGATTTTGATCACCTGATGCAAAGAGTTGACTCATTGGAAAAGATTCTGATGCTAGGAAAGATTGAGGGCATTAGGAGAAATGGATGAGGATGAAATGATTGAATGGCATCATTGAATCAATGGATATAAGCTTGAGCAAATTCTGGGAGATAGTGAAAGACAGGGAAACCTGGTTGTGCTTCAGTCCATAGGGTTGCAAAGAGCTGGACAAAACTGAGCCACTGAACAAAAACAACAAAAAATTGGTGAAAGACTCATGAAGGTGTAAGTACTTTGGTATCAAGACGCTAGCATAGCATAGCATTGCAAGCCAATACTTCAGTACCACTGGGGTCTCATTAAATTCCATCATGGGTACCAGTGAAGTGAAGTTGCTCAGTTGTATCCAAGCTTTTGTGACCCCATGGACCATATCCTACCAGGCTCCTCCATCCATGGGATTTTCCAGGCAAGAGTAACTGGAGTGGGTTACCATTTCCTTCTCCAGGGATCTTCCTGAACCAGGGATGGAATTCAGGTCTCCCACATTGTGGACAGACGCTTTACCATCTGAGCCACTAGGGAAGCCATCAAGATGCTAACTATACCTAACTTGCTTAGGGGATTTTTAGAGAGCTAATGTATTAATATCATATACCAAAAGAGGACCCGATTCTTAAGAAGATAAAATTGAAATAAGATATCCAAGGACACATGTCTTCAATTTATGAGGTTTCATTTAGGGTCTTATTTTCACACTTCTAATAATGCTGTCTCTGCTTCTAATGGGCTGTGACTGTTATGCTGACATAAAGGAAAGTTGATTGTGGAAAATGTTGTCATATAGGAAAATGTCATCATCTTATAATTTGACTTATTAAGCTCATTTTGAAACTGATTATTCTTACTCTAAAGTATTTATGTTGATAACTATATTAAAACCAAGGGTCTTTACTATTAAAGAGAAGTGAGACTTAGTCACATTATCAAATACAAACTTTGACATTAGAGTTCTCTTTTTCCTTGTCCATTTTACTAATGTATAACTAGATTATAGATTTTCATTTCAATGACTGTTATCATTACGACTGGTAACAGCCTGTTTAGAAGAATTTGTTTATCACCCCTAATATTTAAAGAGAATTCAGGACATTTCATCACACTAGGATGTTTTAAAAATAGAAAGAAGCACTGCCTTTGCTCTCCAAGAGGCTATACTCTATTATTCAAAATGTTTTTGATGCAGGATACAGGATGCTTGGGGCTGGTGCACTGGGATGACCCAGAGGGATGGTATGGGGAGGGAGGTGGGAAGGGGGTTCTGGATGGGGAACACATGTACACTTGTGGCGGATTCATATTGATATATGGCAATTTTTGAAGATAAAGACACATAGAACCTGAAAAGTTAGTCGCTCAGTCATGGCTAATTCTTTGTGACCCCATGGACTGTAGCCTACCAGGCCCTTCTGTCCATGGAATTCTCCAGGCAAGAATACTGAGTGGGTTGCCATTCCTTTTCCAGAAACATGTAGTAGTAAGACATAAAACCAATGCTTTGGAAAGATAAAATTAAGGAGCAACAAAAATGGTTAGAAAAAAGACCAGGTGAGAGAATGCAACAATAATACAAGAGCATGAATGGGAATGGGGAGAATATTTCAGGAGATTTTGTTTAAGATAGAATATTCTGAACTTACTGACTGGATATGTATGGAAAGGGAGAGGGCAGAACCAGAGATAAAACTGTGGTTTACCAGCTCAAGTGGCTGATCAGATGAAGTACCTTTTAAAAGAATAAGGAAGTCAGAGGAGGACAAGTGCAGTTGACCCTTAAACAGTGGAGGTGGGGAAGGGAGTTAGGGGCTCCACACTTTCAGAGATGAGAAGGAGCAGATAACTTTACAGTCAGCATCCATGATTCTGCAACTGCAGATTCAAACAACTAAGGATCATGTAATAATATAGTATTTATTTTAAAAACAGGCATATAAGAGGACCCCTGCAGTTCAAACCTACCATTGTTCAAGGGTCATTATAGAGAGTATGCAAGATTATCAATACTATTTTGGACCAAGAATGTTGCTGGAATTTGTGACTATATAGCACAGAATTTATGATTAGAGCCAAACAAAAATGTGGAATTTAACCAAAGAGGATAGTTCAAGTCATGACAGAAGACAAGAGGTCATGACAGATTTCCCAAAAATAAGAAGAGAGTAATAGTATATCTTTATGGTTAAGAGAAGAAAAAGACCCAAGAGGAAGAAAAGTTCCACAGGGAATGAATTAAGATTGGCAAATGCTGCTGCTGCTGCTAAGTTGCTTCAGTCGTGTCCGACCCTTTGCTACCCCATAGATGGCAAATGCTACTGAAATGGAAAGATGAGGACTGAGAAAAAAGCATTACTAGGTCTGTCTAGACAAGGCTATGGTTTTTCCAGTGGTCATGTATGGATGTGAGAGTTGGACTGTGAAGAAAGCTGAGCGCTGAAGAATTGATGCTTTTGAACTGTGGTGTTGGAGAAGACTCTTGAGAGTCTTTTGGACTGCAAGGAGATCCAACCAGTCCATTCTGAAGGAGACCAGCCCTGGGATTTCTTTGGAAGGAATGATGCTAAAGCTGAAACTCCAGTACTTTGGCCACCTCATGCAAAGAATTGACTCATTGGAAAAGACTCTGATGCTGGGAGGGATTGGGAGCAGGAGGAGAAGGGGATGACAGAAGATGAGATGGTTGGATGGCATCACTGACTCGATGGATGTGAGTCTGAGTGAACTCCAGGAGTTGGTGATGGACAGGGAGGCCTGGCGTGCTGCGATTCATGGGGTCACAAAGAGTCGGACACGACTGAGCAACTGAACTCAACTAAACTGAATAAGAGTAAGAGGTACCTTGAGTAGTGGAGTGAGAAGCCAAATTCAAAAGGGTTAAGCAGTGAGTGATGGTAAGAAACTGAAGCAAATTCAAATTTGTTTGCAACCCTCTCATCTTGTCTCCTCCCTGAAACACTGGTTAGGTTTGAAATCACAAGCCTCGTTCCTTATTTTTTGGCATTACGTGGCCTTCCAGTTAGTGATCTGAATAATTATTTTTTCTTAAATAAGTGTCCTTAGCAGTCTTAGGTTAAAATCTGTTTCTTGGTGTCTTCTGCACTATCAGCACCCAGTACTGGCACCCGCCACACCCCTGGCCTGGGTGTGGGAGGTGAAGGCAGTGAAAATTTCCTGGGCAGTGAGGTGTGTGCCATGCATAATCAAATGATGCCTGTCTCTGAACAGCATGTCCATGTAGAAGGGAATATATACGAAAAATTCCATGCATGCAGTCAGAGACACACTTTTGCTATTCTTTTCTTTAAGTATATTCACCTTCTATTTTTCTACTGATAATATTTCTAAACCTAGTAAAGTAATTGAGCATGTTAAATCATGATCTATACTTAGGCTTATCCTTAAAGACATATGTATGTAATTTTCACAAAGGAAATATGGTAACAATTTATAAATATTTCAATTTATAAATTTTTCAAATATTTTAAAAAATTGATAAATATTTCAAATAATTTATTTTGTGCATTTTAATTTTTGTATAAGTGAATGTTAGATATATAGTAGAATCCTTTTATAAGATAAATTATTAAAGAAATTTGGTTATAATGATGTGGTTTGTATAGAAATCAGCTTTAGAGTTTCTTAATCATACAGATTTCCAGAGATTCTGGTTCACCAAATCTGAGGTGAATCTCAGGAATGTACATTTTTAACAATATCATCACATGATTATGACACTTTAAAAATAAGTTCTAATGAGACAAATTATTTACTCTTTCTGAATCCTTTCTTCTAATCTCAAGCAGACCAATAAGATACTTGGAAGTTGGGTGAAAATAGAAAATTTGTTCATCTTAAGCTTTGTGTGATTATAACAATCAAAGAGGGACAAAATAATACAGATCAGAAAGATCAGATGAAAATTCTGCTGAAAAAGTGACATAAAGCTAAAATTATAAATGGACACCAATGTATGAGCATATTGGATGCTCTAAAATTTGTAAAGCAAGTGAATCTGGAAAATTTAGAAAACCAAGTTACAAATACAGTGCAAATGAAAGAATATCTATTTTTATGCAGTTGGAATGAAAATTTCTTAAATGTCTTCTAAAGGAAATCCAACAGCCAAAAGAAATAAATGTGTTATAACTCAGTTGTTTTGGGTCAGTGATGCTGACCTGCAACCTCATCCCAGTAGTAAATTATAGTGAGGGGTGATGCTTTCTGAATAGAACATTAGTGAGTTTTCATGAAGGAAAATGTTGAGCAAACACTGTTATAGACTTAAAAAATTTACTTAGTATTTTCATGATACTTTAAATGGGTGGATATTTTAACTAGTATTGAGCACTTTTTTTTTTAAGGAAATATTCTAGTAAAGTTCTAATATAAGCAAGAAAAGACACATTTTTATGAATAGTTGACATTTAACAGTCATAAGGGGGCTTTGATGAACAGAGAACAAGTACATTGCTATCTTATTTTGTCCATGTTAAACCTTAAAAATATACTTTTAAACAGTTTACAACATTTATTATCGATTTATTTTCCTGAACAGGTAAGCAACTGCAAGTTAGATTGGAAAACATGTCTTTCTGGACATTTTTACTTGTGGAGTTGTAATATTTAAGACACTATAAATTCCTCTGAAAATATATCACTTTTTGTGATATATATATATATCACTTTTTTTCACTCTATACATTTTATAAATGCATACAATTATTCTCTATGTATATTATTTATTTTCATTTAAATACATTTAAAAGTGTTTACTAGGCCTTCCCTGATAGCTCAGTTGGTATAGAATCTGCCTGCAATGCAGGATTCTGGTTTGATTCCTGGGTTGGGAAGATCTGTTGGAGAAGTGATAGGCTACCCACTCCAATATTCTTGGGCTTCCCTTGTGGCTCAGTTGGTAAAGAACTCCCTGCAATGCAGAAAGCCTGGGTTCAGTCCTTGGGCCGTGAAGATCCCCTGGACGAAGGAATGGCAATCCATTCTGGTATTCTTGCCTGGAGAATTCCACGGGCAAAGAAGCCATGGCAGGCTACAGTCCATGGGGTCACACAGAGTTGGACAGGACTGAGTGACTAAGACTTTCACTTTCATCAATCTAGAGGAAACCATCAGTCTAAACTTCTTGACTACTACTGAATCTAACAGAATATGTGAAAAGAAATGAATACTCATCAAATTTCCTTTATTTATTTTATTTTTTCTTTTAATTTCTTTTATTCTTTTATATTTTATTTTTTTAGCTGTGTCATGCCGTTCAAGAGATCATAATTCCCCAACCAAGGATTCAACCATCACCCTTAGCAGTGAAAATGCAGGGTTCTAACCACTGGACTACCAAGAAATTCTCTCATCTGATTTCTATTATGTGCCAGGAACTGTGCAAGGGATATTACTAATCATCCTGCAGTTCATAGGACTGTTTTCAAATCCTAACTTAATGGCATTGATCAGTTTACTTAACTCCTCTGAATCAGGGTTACCTATCATACAGTGTTATTCTATAAGATGCAATTAGATAACAGTTATCATATCACTTTCTGAATATATTCATTATAGAGTGAATTGTCCTCTCCTGGAGGAAAATAGTGATTTGAAAGACTCACTCAGAATTAAGTAATTCCTTCAGAAAGTTTTATTTTAAAAGGTAACTACCTATGCCCTCCCCAAGCCAGTCCTGTCCAGTGAAAAGTGAAATGGAAACATATATCTAAGATACAACTTAGTCATGCAAGAGGGTCTGTTTGATGTCACCATCTATCTTGCAATAGTACTTCAAACATTGGGACATAGTTCACAAGGTCATAAGATATGGTATAGAAAACAAGATTTTGTGGGTCACGTTTATTGTTGTTGCTCAGTCACTCAGTCATGTGTGACTCTGCAACCCCATGGACTTCAGCATGCCAGGCTTCCCTGTATCACCTCTCCCAGAGCTTGCTCAAACTCAGGCTCATTGACTCAGTGATGCGATCCAACCATCTCATCCTCTGTTGACCCCTTCTCCTCTTGACTTCAATCTTTCTCAGCATCAGAGTCTTTTCCAATGAAATGATTCTTAGTTTGCATCAGATGGCCAAAGTATTGGATTTTCAGCTTCAGCTTCAGTCCTTCCAATAAATAATCAGGGTTGATTTTCTTTGGGATTGACTGGTTTGATCTTCTTGCAGTCCAAGGGATTCTGAAGAGTCTTCTCTAGCACCACAGTTCGAAAGCATCAATTCTTCAGCCCTCAGCCTTCTTTATGTTCCATCTGTCACATCTATATATAACTACTGGAAAAACCATAGCTCTGACTACATGGACATTTGTTGGCAAAATGATATCTTTGTTTCTTAATACACTGTCTAGGTTTGTCATAGCTATTCTTCCAAGGAGCAAACATCTTTTAATTTTGTGGCTGCAGTAATGGTCTGCAGATTTTGGAGCCCAAGAAAATAAACCCTGTCATAGGACAACTTTTTCCCCATTTATTTTCCATAAAATGATGGGACTGGATGCCATGATCTTTGGATTTTGAATATTGAGTTATAAGCCAGCATTTCACTCTTCTCTTTCACCCTCATCAAGGTTCTTTAGTTCCTCTTTGCTTTCTGTCATTAAAGCGGTGTCATATATATTCATATGGATATGAAATATATATATGTGTGTATGTGTGTGTGTGTGTGTGTGTAGTTGTTGATAGTTCTCCTGGCAATCTAGATTCCAACTTGTGATTCACCCAGCTCAACATTATGCATGATGTACTCTGCATATAAGTTAAATAAGCAGGGTGACAATATACAGCTTGATGTACTCCTTTCCCAATTTTGAACCAATTCATTGTATCATGTCCGGTTCTAGCTGTTGGTTTTTGTCCTGCATACAGGCTTCTCAGGAGACAGGTAAGGTAGTCTAGTGTTCTCACCTTTTAGAGAATTTTCCACAGTTTTTTAAGATCAACACTTTTAAATGCATTAGTGCAGTCAATGAAGCATAAGTGGATGTTTACTTTGGAATTTCCTTGCTTTTTCTATGATTTAAGGATGTTGGTAATTTGTAATTTGTTCTTTGGCTCCTCTGCCTCTTCTAAATCAAGCCTGAGTCTGGAAGATATTGGTTCACATCCTGCTGAAGCCTAGCTTGAAGGATTTTTAGCATAATCTTGCTAGCATGTGAAATGAGTGCAATTGTACAATAGTTGGAACATTGCTTTTCTTTCAGATTGGAATGAAAACTGCCCTTTTCCAGTCCTGTGGCCACTATTGGTTTTCCAGATTTGCTGGCATACTGAGTACAGCACTTTAACAGCATCATCTTTTAGGGTGTGAAATAGCTCAGCTCAAATTCCATTACCTCCACTAGCTTTGTTCATAGCAATGCTTCCGAAGGTCCCCTTGACTTTACACTTCAGGATATCTGGTTCTAGGTGAATAAGTACATCATTATCATCATCCAGGTCATTAAGAAATTTTTGTACAGTTTTTCTGTGTATTCTTTTCATTTCTTCTTAGTATCTTCTGCTTCTGTTAGGTCCATGCCACTTCTGTTCTTTATTGTGCCCTTCTTTGCAGAAAATCTTCCCTTGATGTCTCCAATTTTCTTGAAGAGATTTCTAGTCTTTACCATTTTATTGTTTTCCTCTATTTCTTTTTAAAGTTCACTTAAGAAAGTTTTCTTATCTTTCTTTGCTATTCTCTGGAACTCTATATTCAGTGGGGTATATTTTTGCCTTTCTCCTTTACCTTTCACTTGTTGGTTATTTGTGTAGCCTACTCAACAACTTTTTCTTCTTGCATTTCTTTTTCTTGGAGATTCTTTTCCATACATTTTACAAACCTCTGCCCATAGTTCTTCAGGCACTCTAGCAGATCTAATTCCTTGAATCTATTTGTCACTTCCACTGCATAATCATAAGGAAGTTGATTTAGGTCATATTTGAATGGCTTAGTGGTTTTCCCTATTTTCTTCAATTTAACTTGACTTTTCTTAAGAAGCTGACGATCTGAGCCAAAGTTAGTTCCTGGTCCTGTTTGTGCTGACTGTACAGAGCTTGTCCATCTTCGGCTGCAAATAATGTAATCAATCTGTTTTCCATATTGACCATCTGGTGATGTCCATATGTAGAGTCGTCTGTTGTGTTGTTGGAAAAGGGTGTTTGCTATGACGAATGCATTATTTTGGCAAATTAGTCTTTTCCCTGCTTTGTTTTGTACTTCAAGGCCAAACTTGATTGTACTCCAGGTAAATCTTGACTTCCCATTTTAGTATTCCAATCCCTGATGATGAATAGAACATCTTTTTTAGGTGTTAGTTCTAGAAGGTCTTGTAGGTCTTCATAGAACCATACAACTTCAGCTTCTTCAGCATTTTCAGTTGGGGTATAGACTTGAATTACTGTGTTGTTGAACGGTTTGCCCCAGAAACAATCTGAGATAATTCTGTCATTTTTGAGACTCCATCTAAGTATTGCATTCTGGACTCTTTTTTTGATTATGAAGGCTACTCCATTTTTTCTAAGGATTCTTGCCCATGGTAGAAGATATAATGGTCACATGAATTTCACCCATTTCCATCCATTTTAGTTTACTGATTTATTAAATGCTGATGTTCACTCTTGCTATCTTCCCCTGACCACGTCCAATTTACCTTGATTCATGGACCTAACATTCCAGGTTCCTAAGCAATATTGTTCTTACAGCATTGGACTTTACTTTCTCCATCACACACATCCACAACTGAGCGATATTTCCCCTTAATTGCAGCCTGCTCATTCAGTCTCTGGAGCTGTTTATCCACTTTTCCCATTAACATATTGGAGACCTACCAACCTAGGGAGTTTATCTTCCTGCGAAATGTTTTCACATTTTCTTTTTTTGTTTGTTTCTTTATTTTATTTTTACATTTTCATTGTGTAAAACCCATTTAGAATACATGAGGTGTTCTACAGGCAAGAATGCTGAAGTGGTTTAGAGTCCCCTTCTCCAGTGGAGCTAGTTTTGTCAGGCACTGACTAGCAGAAACTCTAGTTCCTTTAGCTGCTCCATGTTGCTGGACAATAAGCAGAGAACCCCAGTTGCCACTCCTGGTCTTTGTTGTGCATGTAAACCTTACCCACTGCTGGGTGTCAGTCAATATACTGCCTAGGGTGTGGGGCAAAGGACCTGATGGACTCATCAGAAAGGGGGTCCAGGGAAGGCTCAACCTGAATTTGAAGGACACCCATGAACAGTGGACTCCCTGGCCTCACTGCTGCCACTGGCCCCCTGGTGCTGTTTTGCTGTCAGCCTAGCTCTGGCCCCCACCTTTCCTCTCCTCAGACTCCTTGATGTTATTGTCCAGGCCTGTCGAGCCCAGCCACAGAGTGAAAGGATTTATAAAGCCAGTATTATCAACAACAAAAAGGCAACTCATTCCTTGTATCCCCGTACAGTGGGGGGGATAAATTCTAGAACCAGAGTATTCTTTTGGTCATGCTGTGGGTTAGTTGTATCAGGAAAAGAATACCTCTGCTTCTATGTAGCTCTCTTTTCTCATAGAATGAGAATTAAGGCAACTTTGCCAGTGAAGGAAAAAAATGGCTATCTGGGCATCAGATACCACTTTTTTGCACCAACTGTGTAATAAAGCTAATATTCCAAATTCAGGAGGCTTTTGCGCCTGGAGAATATTGAATCTCTTTCATCCTGAGAAAGTGATTGGTTCTATGAGAAGTTTGATAAAATTATGGTCCCCTACAGTCAAATGAGTGAGGCTGTTCAAATATCTGATCCAATTAAGATGAAGGCTCCAATCAAGATGAAGGAATAGCAGGACACAGAGCTCATCTGTTCCCATAAATACATCAAGAATACATGTACATTTGCAACAATTCTCACAGAACACTTACTGAACACTAGCAGAAGTCCTCAAACATCTAAAAGGACAAGAAAAATCTCCATATAATTGGATAAGATGAAAAGAAATAAAAAGGAAATGAGATGAGACCTCTGCCCTTGGAAGGAACTTGAGAGAAGTTTCTGCACCCTGGGAAGCCCCATCTTTGGCAAAACAATCAGCTGGGTCAGAAAAAGGAAATTCAGAGGCTCAGGGGAGAGTGCAAAAATGGGTTTGTGGTAAGCAGGATAAAGACCTACACAGACGATCCATGCCACTGCCCGTGTAATCCAACCTGGGACACATCCTCTGGTACAAGCAGGGTCTGGGTGCTGGAATACAGAGTTTAGAGGACAGATCAGGGAAGAGGATTGCTGTTGGCTGTGTGAAGACAGCTTAAAGTGACTGAGTGTGGGGTGCCACGACCAGGAATAGTTGCATAGGAAGCCCTGGCTGCCCCAGAAATGAAGTGATATTGTTAAATTGATATGTGGAGAAAAGGTTGAGGCCAACGTTACAGCTTCTTTGCTCATGTGCTGGGCTGTTTCCATAGGTTTCAGGTCTGCCTGGGCAGGTTCACATACTCTGGCCGGCACCTGGACAGTTGCCTATGCACAGAGGTGGAGCTTGAAAACACCCTGAGGGCCATGTGATTTAGGAAGTTAGAGATTAAGTCTCTTCCCATGTATGTGAGAATATCAGATTTATACCTCCACTGTCAGCTTTGCAAATTCACTGTCTGCAGAACATTTGAATGGACAATGGGTGCTCCCGTGACTGAGATGTATCTGGTCCTAGCAGCTGTGGTCTTTCTGGCATGCACACAATGGATTGGGCCAGGCCAGGGTTTGAGCTGCCTCCATAGGTTACAAAAAGGGTTCAAATGTGTGCTTATTGCAATCCTGGAAGCTGACTTTGGTGAATGTTCACTGGTGGCCTTATGAAAATAACACCTGAAAGACACCAGGACAGTTGTCAGCATATCCAGAATTGAGGTGGTGTCAAAGGCATTGCCAAAAAGAATGTATTTTGTAAGCCCTCACAATAGGCAAAAAATGACACAACAGAGTACACTGGCGGATGAACAGCTCTGGCAGAGGAATAATCAGTGACTCCTCTCTCAGTGGGAACACTCCAATCCTGTCTACCTTGCACCACAGCTCAGAAATAGATCTGGGAGTTTCTACTCCAACAACTGGGTGGGAGGAGGCAGACACTGCCCCTGACAGGGCATTAACAACCACAGGGCAAAGAGGAGCACCCACTCAATATCTAATGCATGCTCTGGCCATTACATCAGCCACACCTACTATCAAGGGAATAATGGCCAGCATACACTGAGGAAAGAGGCAGCAGACAACCATACTAAACATAGCCATTACACCAAAAAAATATCAAACCCACACAGGCTCTACAGGGACATGCCTACATAAAGATACCTCCCTAAAATCACCATGAATAATTATTTCTCCTAATTTCATAAATCAAGAGAAATACAAGTAAAATATATAAGTGGATGACCCACTCTAAATTAAAAGATCAAGAGTATTTCCCTGAAAGAACAAACAATGAAACATACCACTTTAGTCTAGTAGACACTGAATTCAAAAAGGAGATAATTAAAATACTGAAGGAATTTTAAAAGGTTATTTTACAGAAATGTAGATAATTTTAATAAGAAATTAGAAACTATAAGAAGGAGCTAAGAAAAATAAGAGAATGAATTTGAAAAGATGAAACCTATGAACATCAGAATGAAAAGTGCAGAAGAATGAATAAATGATTTGGATGATAGAATAATGAAAATCTCTCAATTAGAAGAGCAGACAGAAACCCAAATAAATAAAATGAAAGCAATATAGGAGACCAATGAGGTAATATAAAGCATGGTACTACACATGATGTGGATTCTAGAAGGAGAAAAACAGTAATTAAAAATGTACTTGAACAAATTATGGCTGAAAAGTCTCAAATCTAAATGAGGAAACAGATATCCAGATACAGGAAGCAGAGAGGGTCTCAAACAAGATAAACTCCAAAAGATCTACATCAAGACATTTTATAATTAGGATGGCAAAAGTTTAAGATAGAGAAAGCATTCTAAACACAGCGAGAGAAAAACCAAAGAGTTAATTAGAAGGGAATCCCCAATAGACTATAAACTACAGGAAAGCTACAGGCCAGAAGGGAGTAGCTAGATATACTCAAATTCCTGAAATGGAAAATCTGTAACAGTGGATACTCTACCTAGAAAGATTACTAATTAAAATAAAAGAAAATGTGAATTTCTCAGATAGTAAAAAAACTAGGAGAGTACATTAATAATAAATGTATCCTAAAAGAAATAGTGAAAGATTTTGTCTAAATAGAAGAGAAAAAATAATCTATATGAAAGAGAAAATCACAATTAAAAAAAAAAGCACATAAATAAGCCATTGATTATTGTAAAAAATAGATTCTAAAAAAATACAAAAATCTCTGTTCAATTTATGATAATCACAATGAACAGCAAAATAATGCACATGAAAATAAAAACAGGATATCAAAATTATAAAATATAGGAAGGAAAGTAAGAAAAATGTAAGTTGTTTTTTTTTTTTCCCTAGAATATGTTTTAGCTTAAATCGCTACCAATTTAAAGCAAGTTCCCACAACACAAGAGAAGACCCAACACACAAACATCATCATATGGTAAATACTGAAATCAGATTGATTATATTCTTTGGAGCCAATGATGGAGAAGCTCTCTCTATACAGTAAGCAAAAACAAGACCAGGAACTGACTGTGGCCCAGAACAGCTTATTGCCAAATTCAGACTGAAATGGAAGAAAGTAGAAAAACCACTAGGCCATTCAAATATGACCTAAAGGAAATCCCTTCAACAATAGAGTGGAAATGAGAAATAGGTTCTAGGGATTAGATCTGATAAATAGAGTGCCTGAAGAACTATGGATGGAGGTTTATGACATTGTACAGGAAGCAGTGATCAAGATCAACCAAGAAAAAGAAATGCAAAAAGGCAAAATGGTTGTAGGGGAAGCCCTTACAAACAGCTATGAAAAGAAGAAAAGCAAAAGTCAAGGGAGAAAAGGAAAGATATACCCATCTGAATGAAGAGTTCCAAAGAAGAGCAAGGAGAGATAAGAAAGCCTTCCTCAGTGATCAATGTAAAGAAATAAAGAAAACAATAGAATGGGAAAGACTAGAGATCCCTTCAAAAAAACTAGAGATACCAAAGAAATTTTGATGCAAGTTCAGTTCAGTTCAGTCACTTAGTCGTGTCTGACTCTTTGCAACCCAATGAATCGCAGCACGCCAGGCCTCCGTGTCCATCACCAACTCCCAGAGTTCACTCAGACTCACGTCCATCGAGTCAGTGATGCCATCCAGCCATCTCATCCTCTGTCGTCCCCTTCTCCTCCTGCCCCCAATCCCTCCCAGCATCAGAGTCTTTTCCAATGAGTCAACTCTTCGCATGAGGTGGCCAAAGTACTGGAGTTTCAGCTTTAGCATCATTGTTTCCAAAGAAATCCCAGGGCTGATCTCCTTCAGAATGGACTGGTTGGATCTCCTTGCAGTCCAAGGCAGATAGAAAAGAACTAAAGAGCCTCTTGATGAAAGTGAAAGAAGAGAGTGAAAAAGTTGGCTTCAAACTCAGTATTCAGAAAACTAAGATCATGGCATCTGGTCTCATCACTTCTTGGCAAATAGTTGTGGAAACAGTGACAGACTTTATTTTTTGAACTCCATAATCATTGCAGATGCTGACTGCAGCCATGAAATTAAAAGATGCTTGCTCCTTGGTAGAAAATTTATAACCAACCATAAACAACTTATTAAAAAGCAAAGACTTTTTTTTTTTTTTTTTTTTTTTTTGCCAACAAGTGTCAGTCAAAGCTATGGTTTTTCCAGTAGTCACATACAGATGTGAGAGTTGGACTATAAAGAAAGCTGAGCACCAAAGAATTGATGCTTTTGAACTGTGGTGTTGGAGAAGACTCTTGACAGTCCCTTACACAGCAAGGAGATCCAACCAGTCCATCGTAAAGGAAATCAGTCCTGAATATTCATTGGAAGGACTGATGCTGAAACTGAAACCCCAATACTCTGGCCACATGATGCAAACTGATTCATCTGAAAAGACCCTGATGCTGGGGAAGATTGTAGGCCAGAAGAAAAGGGAATGACAGAGGATGAAATGGTTGGATGGCATCACCAACTCAATGGACATGAGTTTGAGTAAACTCCAGGGGTTGGTGATGGACAGGGAGCCTGGCATGCTGCTGTTCTTGGGGTCGCAAAGAGTCAGACATGACTGAGTGACTGAACTGAACTGAGACATGAGAGGGAGTTAAGATACTTGAAAAACAGATCAACCGTAAATAAAAAACATACAAACGATTCACAGAAAAACAAAAGTGAGCATAAGCATAATGCAAAAGAATGTCATCAAGCCACAAAAGGAGAAAGAACCCTCCCCCCAAAAAAAGACAAAGAAGAAATATAAAATCAGAGGGAAAACAAGATTTTGAATGATAATACTTACTATCTTTACTATCACTGATTACCTTGCATGTCAATGGACTAAATACTCCAATCAATAGACACAGAGTGGCAGCTTGGATTAAAAGAATAACAACAACAACAAATCTACAATATGCTTCCTACAAGATTCACCTTTACATCAAAGGACACATTTATATTGAAATTGAATAGATGAAAAAAAGATATTTCATACAAACAGCAGGGATCCTAATACTCATATCAGACAAAATAGACTTTACAACAAATGCTATAACAAAGATAAAAAGGACACTATATAATGATATAAAGCATTAATACAATGAGAAGATATTATATTCATCAACAAACATGCACCAATATAGGAGCATTCAAATATATGAAACAAATACAAACATATATAAAGGGGGGACTTAACAAAATAATAATAATAATAGGAGAATTAACACCCCAGTCATATCAGTGGACAGATCTACAAGACAGTAAATTAATAAGGTAACAGAAATACTAAAGCATATAACAGAATAGTTAAACTTAATTGATATTTTCAAGACATTAGATCCAAAGAAATCAGAATACAAATTCTTCTCAAGAATACTTAGAGTATTCTTTAGGATTAACTACATACTAGGACATTAAATAGGAGAAGGCAATGGCACCCCACTCCAGTACTCTTTCCTGGAAAATCCTATGGGTGGAGGAGCCTGGTAGGCTGCAGTCCATGGGGTCGCTAAGAGTCGGACACAACTGAGTGACTTCACTTTCGCTTTTCACTTTCATGCATTGGAGAAGGAAATGACAACCCACTCCAGTGTTCTTGCCTGGAGAATCCCAGGGACGGTGGAGCCTGATGGGCTGCTGTCTATGGGTCGCACAGAGTCAGACACGACTGTAATGACTTAGCAGTAGCAGCAGCAGGACATTAAATAAGACTCCACAAATTTAGTAGTACAAAAGTTATTTTAAGTATCCTTTCTGACTACAAAAACATAAAACTAGAAACCAACCACAGAAAAAGAAAAGGAAAAAATTTTTTGTAATGATACTAAAGGACATGGTATTGAAAAAACAGAAACAGATAATTTGAGTAGACCAATGACTAGAAATGAACTGGAATCTCTAAAAAAAAAAAAAAAATCATGAAGAAAATTAGAGATACCAAGGGAATACTTCATGCAAAGATGAACACAATAAAGTACAGAAATGCTATGGACCTAACAGAAGCAGAAGATATTAAGAAGAGGTGGCAAGAATACACAGAAGAACTATATGAAAAATATCTTCATGACCCAGATAATCAATATAGTGTGATTACTCACCTACAACCAGACATCTTGGAATGCAGCCAAGTGGCCTCTAGGAAGCATCACTACAAAGAAAGCTAGTTGGAATGCCAGTTGAGCTATTTCAAATCCTAAAAGATGGTACTGTGAAAGTGCTGCAGTCAATATACCAGCAAAACTGGAAAACTCAGCAGTGGCCACAGGACTGGAAAATGTCAGTTTTCACTCCAATCCCAAAGAAGGGTAATGCCAAAGAACGTTCAAACTACTACACAATTGCACTCATCTCACACGCTAGCAAAGTAATGCTCAAAATTCTCCAAGTCAGGCTGAAAGTATGTGAACAGTGAAGTTCAGATGCTTAAACTGGATTTTAAAAAGGCAGAGGAACCACAGATCAAATTGCCAACATCAAAGGAGTATGTCAAAGCTGTATATTCTCACACTGCTTATTTAACTTATATGCAGAGTATATCATGAGAAATTCTGGGCTGGATGAAGCACAAGCTGGAATCAAGATTGCTGGGAGTAGTATCAATAACTTCAGATATGCAGATGACACCACCCTTATGGCAGAAAGCAAAGAATTAAAGAGTCTTTCTCTGAAAGTGAAAGAGGAGAGTGAAAAAGGTGGCTTACAACTCAACATTCAAAAAACTAAGGTCGTGGGATCTGGTCCCAGCACTTCATGGCATATAGATGGGGAAACAATGGAAACAGTGACAGACTCTTTTTTTTTTTTTTGGGGGGGGGGGCTCCAAAATCACTGCGGATGGTGACTGCAGCCATGAAATTAAAAGACCCTTGCTCCTTGGAACAAAAGCTATGATCAAACCAGATAGCATATTAAAAAGCAGAGACGTTACTTTGCCAACAGAGGTCCATCTAGTCAAAGCTATGGTATTTCCAGTAGTCATGTATGGATGTGAGAGTTAGACTATAAAGAAAGCTGAGTGACAAAGAATTGATGCTTTTGCTTTGTGGTGTTGGAGAAGACTCTTGAGAGTCCCTTGGACTGCAGGAGGTCCAACCAGTCATCCTAAAGGAAATCAGTCCTGAATATTCATTGGAAGGACTGTTGCAGAAGCTGAAACTCCAATACTTTGGCCACCTGATGCGAAGAACTGACTCATTCGAAAAGACTCTGTTGCTGGGAAACATTGAAGGTGGGAGAAGGGGACGACAGAGGATGAGGTAGTTGGATGGCATCATGAATGTGATGGACATGAGTTTGAGTAAGCCCCGGGAGTTAGTGAGGGACAGGGAACCTGGCGTGCTGCAGTCCTTGGAATTGCAAAGAGTTGGACACAACTGAGCAACTGATCTGAACTGACTGAATCATATCAGAATGGACTAGGGCCATAGGCCCAGAGAGAATTAACACTATACTAAATCATCCCTTACCTATTACTTTAAGACAATTGAGAGAATTATTGGGCATTACGGATATTGCTGTATTTTGGTTTTTGGGTCATTAGAAACTTGCTGGCGTGTATATAAACTTATAGCTGAAATGCAGCAAACCCAAACAGACAAGGTATTTTGGTCTCCAGAAACTCAAATGTCTTTTAAGGTTCTTCAAACTGCTCTCCCGCTGTCTCCTGCTTTAAATTTGCCCACAGGATCAGAATTTAGTTTGTTACTTTAAAAAAGGCTATGGCTAGATTGCTTAAGGGTAATTGCTACTATTGTTTTGCTAATGCATTAAGCTCACGTTTATTAATGGACAGAATCTTACTGTGCTAACGTCTCATGATGTAAGTGGGATGTTAAACTCTAAAGTCTAGAGTGACAATGTCTCCATATTTAAAGCTGCTGTAACCCAAGTGTTGTCAAAAGCTCTAGGAACAGAATGTCACTTACACTGTTCCTGGAGACCCCAATATTCTGCAAAGTTAGAAAAGGCTAATGACATTATTAAGAGACATCTGCATAAATTAACTCAAGAGACTCAGGACAATTGGCTTAATAGTTTTACCCATAGCTTTAATGAGGGCTCGGACTGCCCCTTAAAATGAAGGACTGTTCCTCTTTGAATGTATTTATGGAAGACCCTTCTTATTCAAAGACACTGTTAAAGACCTAGAAGCCTTAGAATTTACTAAATATGTGACTCAGCTTTCAGCCTTTCAAGAGATATTATGGAAACTCCAGTAGGTGACTCCTGACCCAGGCTCTGAGTCAAACAAGCCACTGTTTGTGCCGGGCACCAAAGTCCTGATAAATACATTGGGATCTGAAAGGCAATCTCTCAAGCCCCTCTGTGAAGGCCCTTACCAAGTTATTCTTTGTTCTCCCACAGCTGTCAAGGTGCCAAGAATTGATTCCTGGGTACACCATACTCGAGTTATAAAGTGGCACCCTGACCAAAGCTAAACAATGTCATTTTATGTCTTTATCCTCTATGCTTTAACCTTTTACTTTTCAGATGGCCTGATGATGTATGTGGGCCTGCTTCTGCTGACTCCAAAAGTCCTGAGTCTGCCATTTGACCCTCAAGACAACGCCTTCCTATCTTGGGCTCACTCTTATGCTACATTCCACAATTGGTCTAATTGCTGGATCTGTGGAGGGCTCCCGTCTTCATCAGTTGAAGGCTTTCCATGGTGGGTTTCTCCATTTCAAGGAAAATACTTTATTCAACTCTGTGAATATCTTCACCAACAACAATCATGTGTGATGCCTCTCTTTAATCTGATGACATCTAGCAATCCTAAGATGGACTGGTGTAACACTTTGTACCATAACTATGGACATAATGTGAGTTTCAACTTTGATCATTAATTATCTTGGTTTAATGAATGTTTTGCTGCACATAAGAAGGTAAATGGGTCTAGATCTGGTGGTCATATGGCTATGACCTCAACTGAAAAGGGATGCCTACTCTACTGTGTAATGTTCCCATATGCTGAGAAACAAATAGAGCCATCCCCAGAAGTTAGCTGACAACTTAATTATAATGATTGGAAACAACTAGGATTTTTGTCTCAAAAAAATATGCAATACAATCATTCTCATGTTTTCTAGTCCCCATTCAGGTACTCCCTTTGCCTGGCCAGGCACTGATTGGGACTGGATATCTCATTCACACTAGTTTGCTCCAAACAGGACTTACTGGATATGTGGCTCTTACCTATGAGTGTGGCTTCCCCCTGGATAGATAGGGAGATGCACCCTAGGTTTACCTTTTACTCGTGGCTTCATATTTTCAGAACTTTCAGAGAAGCCTGCTAATCTGCCACACCTTAAAACTCTCTGCCTGTATTTCACTGGTATGATTATCTGGATGTAATATTCATTCCCTCTCTGGGAAGTACAGATGTTATGCTATGAGTTGATGCTCTGAACTAACTTGACTCAACAGGTTTTACATGATTCACAAAAAGCTATTTCAGCCCTTAATGCTGAACAAATACAAATTAAAAGGGTGGTTTTACAAAACAGATTGGCCTTAGATATTCTAATGGCCACACAAGGAGGAACTTGTGCTATTATTCATACCCAATGTTGTACATATATACCAGATATGAGTACCTATGTTACTCTTTACTAAACACATGAACAAGATGATTCAGGCTATGGATTCTCCTGAAGCCTTAGTCACTTCACTTTGGGAAACATTAACTAGCTCCCCATGGTGGAAAACTATCTTAATCATAATAATTCTAATTGTTCTGCTTTTACTGTTTACTCCCTGCATCTGTAACTGTGTAACTGGATTTCTTTCTAACCATTTGAAAGCTTTTAAATTACAAATGCTTGCCCAGGCTGTTACAAGTGCCACAGCCTCCTCCAATTATTATTTAGGGACCCTGGATTGGAGACCCTCAATATGATGGTTAGGAGAATATGTTGCTTCGATAGTTTAGGGACAGTGCACCATCACAGCAGGAAGTAGTTACGGAATGAAAATGATGCCCCTTTCTCTTGGCAACATATTCTCCTAAAAGAAAAGGGGGCGGGGGGAGGGGACAGGGAGCGGGGGATGAGAGTCAATTCATAGGCTGGTTGATAAGAAGTCCAGGGTCTCTGAGGAGGCGAGGGGTCTGGAATTCTGAAAGAGGAGGAAAGGACAACTGTCTTTTTTTTTTTTTTTTCCTCTACATTCCTTAGTCTTAGTCACATGATTTTTTTTTTTTTTCCCTTGAAACTGATGATTACACAACAAACAACTCATGATTATATAACAACAAGGTATCCTGCTTGAGGACAGTTTCTCCTTCCTGAAAACCTTCTGACTAGTCCTGTTATCTTAAAATGTAAATTGTGGCAGTGGATCTGGTAAAATTTTTATAACCTTGAAACATTCTTTTGATTTATTGTAATAACTAATTAAAAAAGTGTATAGCTCCCTAGCTAAAGACTAGCAAGGGGGGCACTCTCTGTCCCCCTTCTGATGTCTAAGTCAGAGGTTTTCTCTGTCCCTTTTATACTTTAATAAAACTGCCACACAAAAGCCTGGTCCCTGGTCCTGAAGCTAAATCTTCTCTTTCAGAAATCACAAATCCAACATCGTTCACAGTAAGCTATCAATATATAATATTGAAAAGGAAAGTCCCGTTGTACAGCATAGGGAACAATATTCAGTATCTTGTGAGAAACCATAATGGAAAAAAGAATATGAAAAATGTATGTATAATTGAGTCACTTTGCTTTGCAGCAAAAATTAGCACACCATTGTAAGTCAACTATACTTCAATATTTTTTTTTAAATCAATAGATGATTGATGCACTAAAGAATGTAGCCATAAATATATTAAATGTATACCATATTTGTATACTTTTTATTGCATATGATGGCCTTAAACTTAGAACAGTATATTCTTCCTATTAGCTTTCTTTCCATTCACCTCTTCTAGGGATGCATAATACATACTGCTCATACATTTTGTTAAATCTTTTATAAATATCTAGATCATTGAGTACATTCTCTAATGCCACACTTTTAGTTAGCCTTCAGCCTGAAATTACCAGGGATTCTACACTTTTCTTGTAAATAAAACTGTTACCAGTTGTCCAGTTCTCTTTTTAGAGACCTATTTGGAAGGCCCCTAGTTTTAGTTTATAGTAGCATGTTGACTGAGTGAGGCCATATATTTTATATGAAACATCTATGGAAAGAATGTAAAAATTCAGTTCTATTCAAATCAGTATTTTAATTCAGGCTCAAAGTACTTATTTGGTTGAACATAAAAATATCCCCAGTGATTAAAATGTCAGTTTCTGAAACAGTGAAAGGGATATATTAATACATTCATCATTTAAAAATCATTCCTGACCATAAGTAGCCCAGGGCCATATTACTTCTTGTCTTCCCATTGCTCCTTTTTTTCCCTTGCTAATCTACCATAATTGTATTTTCATTTTCTTATTTTCTCAACATTTTGTTCTCTTCATTTAAAAAGAAAATAAAAGACATCTAATATAGTAATGATAACAAACTTCTGGATGGGAGTGGGGTTGGGGGAAGGATAAGAAACCAAGGAAGAAAATATGATCATAGTCTAGATGTCAAAGAGGAAGAGAGACTGGGGGTACTCATATGTATATTACTGGTCCATAACAAAACATGAATTTTTATAGTGTCTTTGAAATGTTCTCATTTGACTAAGGACTTTGGGCAAATGTTTGGTAACATTTAAAATTTACAAGTCTAGTTATATCACATTTTAAAAATTTTTCTCATTTCATTGCCAGTTAGCTTGAACTTTTCCCAGTTCAAATTAAATGACTCTTACCCTGCCTTTTGCTCTCATAAAACTTTCTACCACCTGAGCTGCAGGGTACTTATTCATTCCAAAGGGTTGAACTTATCCTTTCTTATGGTAAGGGAAAAAAGACACTATAAAATGGAGCAAGGAATAACTATACAGTTTGTCTTGAGAGACAATACACAGATGGTTTGGCTCCCACAGCTGGCTGGACTGAGTCAGCCTCAGAAAATCATTGTTCCTAGGATTACTATGATTTTACTGACCAGGCAGTAGTTTAGTGGGTAATGTTTATCTTCAGCTATGAAATATTTTTGAAACCTTAATAATACACAGCTTTTTAGTAGACACCCACACATACCCAGGCACACTCTGGGTTCAGAGGACTCTCCAGGCTCAAGCCCATATTCTACCTTCTTATGTCTCCTGAAACTTCGGCTTAGTAAAGGTCTGTTTTCCTCCAATCTAGTATCTACTCTATTGTGTGTATGTGTGTGTGTGTTAGGTTAAATAACACTTCTTGCTTAGGAAAACTGCACCATATTCCTATTGTATGAAGTAGCCTGCATACATAACTGTCACTCTTATCCTAAATTCTCAATATTAATCCATTTTTGTATTATTGAGGGTTATCTCAATTTATAGGGCAACAGTAGATACTTGGGCTTCCCTGGTGGCTCAGTAGTAAAGAATTTGCCTGCCTATGCAGAAGATGTAGGTTTGATCCCTGGGTCATCAAAATTCCCTGGAGAAGAAAATGGCAATGCACTCCAGTATTCTTGCTGGGAAAATCCCATGAACACAAGAGCCTGATGGGCTAGAGTCCATGGGGTCACAAAGGAGTCAGAAACGACTTAGCAACTAAACAAAAACAACACATAGGTACTTATTAAATGTTTGTTGAACTGAACAGAACTTAATTACAAAGAAGAGTGTAGTCCATGGAAACTCTCTATATATTAGTGGCTAATAAAAATAGGAATACTTTTTGGTGTTCTTTCCAATAGCTCATGGACTTTGTGGAGGAGCAGGTATATATACTATAAACAATAAGCAAATTGACAAACACTGCAATATAGATTTGAAAACGTAAACAATGTTTACTGAGCACAGAGAGTTAAAAATGATTCATATTAAGAATCAATAGAAAACATAAGAATGTTTTATAATGAAAAGGACATTTGCAATGGGCCTTGAAGTTGGAGATTTGTCAGGCTAAGAGGGCTGGCAGTGGAGGTAGGATGGACAGAAAAAAATTTTTTTTTGAGAGGGAAGGCAATTGAATAGTTATGAATATGTTAATAAACATACTATGAGGAGATAATCTCTGAGTGCTGCTGCCTGAATTTAATAAAATGACACACACTGAAGATGCTTCACTGCAACTGTGACAGAAAAGGGGTTTGCAATTGTTGAATGAATCTGTGTTTTAAGTCACAAGTTTTGTTTCTTCCCCCCATATACCTCCCCGCACACTTTTCTGGCTATAAATTCTCAATATTTAATGAAGGATCAGTGATGTGTCTTACATACTTGTTTTCTATAACCTGACTTAAGTTGAATATTCTTAAAACCAGGAAAAGCATAGCAAATCACAAAGGTTTCTCTTAAAGAATACAGAGTTTGAAGCATGGAACTGAATTGAAATATAACACCTAGTTGAAAACTAGAACACTGAACTAACTGGGATTTCAGGAAAAAGAGATTCAGTCATGTGAGCAAAAATCATCTTCAAAATAAAACAGATTCAGGGAAGAAAGTTATATTTAATATGTATATATTGAATCTAGAGAAGCATTTATTTTTTTCTAGCTATATACTTAAATTACATTACCTAAATGCCTCTAATAAGATAAAATTTATTTTAGTTTCCTAGCCTATGTACTCTAAGAGATACAACACATTGATTTTTAGGGTCAGGGCATTCTTGTTTAGAGATTTTATTTATCATATGCTAGACCAGTACACATCTCAATTTTATTGGAATGATTAAATATTCAGTGTAGAAACTTAGTAGTTATTTATCTCAGGCTCTTACCATCTAAAATTATATATTAGAATGATCAGCTTATGCAGCTGATGTTATCATTTAGCTTTCTTAATTCTGATGTCTTAAAGGCCCAGAGTATGTACAGTCAGTTCAGTCACTCAGTCATGTTCAACTCTGTGTGACTCCATGGAATGCAGCACACCAGGCTTCCCTGTTCATCACCAACACCCAGAATGTGATCAAACTCATGTCCATTGAGTCAATGAAGACATCCAATCATGTCATCCTCTGTCATCCCCTTCTCCTCCTACCTTCAACATTTCCCAGCATCAGGGTCTTTTCCAATGAGTTGGCCCTTCGCATGAGGTGGACAAAATATTGGACCTGCAGCTTCAGCCCCAGTCCTTCAAATGAATGTCCAGGGTTGGTTTCCTTTAGGATTGACTGGTTTGATCTCCTTGCAGTCCAAGAGACTCTCAAGAGTTTTCTCCAGCACCACAGTTTGAAAGCATCAATTCTTCATTGCTCAGCCTTCTTTATTATCCGTCTCTCATAACCATACATGACTACTGGAAAAAGCATAGCTTTGACTATATGGAACTTGTTTGATAGAGTGATGTCTCTGCTTTTTAATGTGCTGTTTAGATTTGTCATAGATTTCCTTTCAAGGAACAAGTGTCTTTGAATTGCATGTCTGCAGCCATCATCTACAGTGATTTTGGAGCCTCCCTCCAAAAGAAAATCTATCATTGTTTCCACTTTTCCTCCATCTATTTGCCATGAAGTGATGTGATCAGATTCTCCTCACATAAGTACAAATACTAATTTTGTTCAAAAAATGTCCCTTCATAAATGGAATTTTAACCTGTAATATAGACCCAGGCTAAAACAAGTGAAAAGATTTCTCCATGACATATTATTTATTCAAAAGCAATAAGGTATATACATATTTATTTTATGAAACTGATTTATGAAGTTTTATTTTCATTCCAACTCCATGAACCTCATTGAAACACTTTGCTCAGTGCAGAGAAAATTTCTGATTTCATATTTGAAAGAATTTTAACAAATATGTTAAACACATTGTAGTTATTTCTAGTATACATGCACATATCATTAATACAAACATGTATGCTTTCTTCACACATCCAGATCTAGCAACTAAAAGTTATTTCATATAAATTATCCCAGAGAATATCTTTTGCACAATAAATGTAATCTTTGTATCCTGCTCCTTTCAAAGCGAGGACAAACATTTAGTACATAGCTATAAGCATCCAACCCAAAACTAAAATAATTGCTTTAGATCTAAAGACACATATAAACTGAAAGTGAGAGAATAGAAAAATAAATTCCATGCAAATGGAAAGCAAAAGAAAGCTGGTGTAACAATCCTCATATTAGACAAAGTAGACCTTAAAATAAAGAATATTACAAGAGATAAGGAAGGACACTACATAATGATCAAGGGATCAATCTAAGAGGAAGACATAACAATTGTAAAGATCTATGCACCAAACATAGGCGCACCTCGATGCATAAAACAAACAGTAACAGATATAAAAGGAGAAATTGACAGTAACACAATAATAGTAGGAGACTTTATCACCCCATTTACACCAATGGACAGGTCATCAAAACAAAAAATTAATAAGGAAGCACAAGTCTTAAATGATGCATTACACAAGATGGATCTCATTGATAACTTCAGGACATTCCATCCAAATGCAGAAGAATACACCTTCTTCTCAAGTGCACATGGAACATTCTCTAGGATAGACCATATCTTGGGTCAAAAATGGAAACTCAGTACATTTAAGAAAACTGAAACCACATCAAGAATCTTTTTTGACCACTATGCTATGAGACTAGATATCAATTACAAGAAAAAGAAAAAGAAAGAAAGAAAAAAAACTGTAAAAAACACAAACATGAAGCTAGTAATCTCCAGTGCCAGATGCCTGACACCAAACCTTCAGCAAAATAGGACGCTAACACTGCCCACTAGCAAATGGGCTGTCCAAAGACATATCAAGCCCACAGAAACACCAAAACAAACTACTGGACATGACACTGCCATTTAGAGAGTTAAGGTCCAGCTCTATCCTTCAAAACACAGGCATGGGTCCTCCCAACCAGGAAAACTTTACAAGGCACTAGCCAAACCCCCATCCCCATGGGTGCCACACTCCATATATAAGAGGAATTACAACTCTGCAGCCTGCAGAAAGGAAATCTCCAACACAGTAAATGAAATGAAATGAAAATAGAAACATGTAGCAAGTGAAGGAACATGGAAAATACCTACAAGACCTAAAAAAAAAAAAAGAAAAGAAAAGAAAAGAAAAACAATGAAAAGGAAATAAGCAATTTACATGAAAAAGAACTTGAGTAATGACAGTTAGTGAAAGTGAAAGTGTTAGTTGCTCAGTTGTGTTCAACTCTTTTTGAATCCATGGCCTGTAGACCACCAGCCTCCTCTATCCATGGAGTTCTCCAGGAAAGAATACTCGAGTGGTTTGTCATTTCCTTCTGCAGACGATGTTCCCCATACAGGGATCAAACCTGGTTTTCTTGCATTGAAGACAGATTCTTTACTATCTGAGCCACCAGGGAAGTTCAATGATAGTAAAGATGTTCCTAAATCTTGGAAATAAAAAGTGCCACAGATAAATAGAATGAAGATATGAATCAAGAAGATAAAATAAGTGTTTAACAAAAACTTGGAAATAATTGTGTGGACAGTCAGCAATGGAAAAACAATACCTGAGATAAAAATTCACTAGAGGGGACCAATACAAGAATAACTGAGGCAGAAGGACAGATAATTGAGCTGGAAGATAAAATGGTGAATGAAAGTTGAAGCAGAGCAGAATAATGAAAAAATGAATAAAAACATATGAAGACAGTTTCAGAGACTACTGGGACAAAAATAAGACGACCAACTTTTGAATTATAGTGGTCACAGAAGAAGAGGAGAAAAATAAAGAATATGAGAAAATGTATGATGGTATTGTTGAAAATTCCCCCAACATAAGGAAAGAAATAGCCACCCAAATCCCAGAAGATCAGAGTCCCATACAGAATATACTCAGTGAGAAACATCCTGACACATATTAATCAGACTAGTGAAAATTATATACAAAGAAAAAAATATTAAATGCAGCAGGGAAAAAGCAACAAAACATATAAGAGGAGCACCATAAGGCTAACAGCTAATCTTTCAATAGAAAGTCCCAGGGCCAGATGGGGGGGTCAAAAAATATACTTAAAGTGATAAAAGGAAAAACCTAGAACAGAGATTACTCTACCCAGCAAGGATCTCATTCATTTGAAGGAGAAATGAAATCTTTACAGATAAACAGAAATTAAGGGTATTCAGCACCACTAAACTAGCTTTACAAAAATTGTTAAAAGGACTTCTCTAGACAGGAAACACAAGAGAAATGAACTACAAAAACAAACTTGAAAAAACAAAGTAAATAGTAATAAGATTATATATATATATATATATATATAAATCATATATATAAAATATATATATATATATATATAATTACCTAAATATAAATTGATTAAATGCTCCAACCAAAAGACACAAATTCTCCAAATGGATACAAAAACACGACCTCTATACATGTTGTCTACAAGAGACCCACTTCAGGCCTAAGGGCACATGCAAGACTCAAAGTGAGAAGCTGGAAAAAGATATTCAAAGCAAATGGAAATCCAAAGAAAACGAGAGTAGCAATACTCATACTAGATAAAATCATCTTTAAAATAAAGACCTTTATAAGAGACAAGGGATGATACTACATAATGATCAAGGAATCAATCCAAACAAAAGGTACAACAATTATAAATACATATGACCCCAAAGTGAGAGCACCTCAATACATAAGGCTAATGCTAACAACTATTCAAGGGAAAATATACAGTAACAAAATAATAGTGGGAGACTTTAATACCCCACTCACAGCAATGGACAAATCATCCAGATAGAAAATCAGTAAGGAAATGCAAGCTATAAATGGTACATTACAGCACATGGACCTAGTTTATATCTACAGGATATCTCATTTTTAAAAAGTGTAGATTTCTTTGTTTTCTCAAGGGCACATGGAACATTCTTAAGGATATATCACATCTTGAGTCATATATCAAGCTTTGATAAATTAAAAAAAATAAATAAATATCATTTCAAACATCCTTTCTCACCACCAGGATGAGATGGTTGGATGGCATCACCTACATGATCAACATGAGTTTGAGTAGTCTCTCTGGGAGCTGGTGATGGACAGGGAAGCCTGACACGTGGCAGTCCATGGGGTTGCAAACAGTCAGACACAACTGAGCAACTGAACTGAACTGAAAGGCTCACCACAAAGCTATAAGAATTGAAATCAATTGCACAGGAAAAAACATCGTAAAAAACACAAACTCATGGAAGCTACACAATGGTTATGCTTCTGAATAACCAAGAGGTCACTAAACAAATAAAAAAGGAAATAAAAAATAACTAGAAACAAATGACAATGGAAATATGACTACTCAAAAGCCTATGGAAAACAGTAAAAGCAGTGGAAAAGGGAATTTTATAGCAGTATAAGCCTACCTCAAGAAACATTAGAAAAAACAAGTAAATAACCTAAACTTTCACCTAAAGTAACTACAAAAGAAGAAAATAACCTCAAAGATACTAAAAATAAAGAGATAATAATGATCAGAGTGGAAAAAAATGAAGCAAACAATATCAAAGGTCATTAAAATTAAAGCTGATTATTTGAGAGATAAAAAATTGGGAAACCATCAGCCAGACTCATCAAGAAAAATAGAGAAAATGCAAATTAACAGTAGACATGTAAAAGGGAAGTTACAACAGACAATACAGAAATGCAAATGATTATAAGAGACTATTATGTGTAACTATATGCCAATAAAATGAACAACCTGGAAGATATGGACTAATTCTTTGCAAAGTATAACCTTCCAAGACCGAACCAGGAAGAAATAGAAAATCTGAACAGACTGACCACAAGCATAGAAATCAAAACTATAATTAAAAATACTCCAACAAATAAAAGCTCTGGGCCAGATGGCTTCACAGTCGAATTCTACCAAAATCTTAGAAAAAAGCTAACACCTATCCTTATGATTATACAGTGTAAGTGAGAAATAGATTTAAGGGCCTAGATCTGATAGATAGAGTGCCTGATGAACTATGGAATGAGGTTTGTGACATTGTACAGGAGACAGGGATCAAGACCATTCCTATAGAAAAGAAATGCAAAAAAGCAAAATGGCTGTCTGGGGAGGCCTTACAAATAGCTGTGAAAAGAAAAGTGAAAAGCAAAGGAGAAAAGGAAATATATAAACATCTGAATGCAGAGTTCCAAAGAATAGCAAGAAGAGATAAGAAAGCCTTCTTCAGCGATCAGTGCAAAGAAATAGAGGAAAAAACAGAATGGGAAAGAATAGGGATCTCTTCAAGAAAATTAGAGATACCAAAGGAATATTTCATGCAAAGATGAGCTCGATAAAGGACAAAAATGGTATGGACCTAAGAGAAGTAAAAGATATTAAGAAGAGATGGCAAGAATACACAGAAGAACTGTACAAAAAAATATCTTCACGACCTAGATAATCATGATGGTGTGATCACTGACATAGAGCCAGACATCCTGGAATGGGAAGTCAAATGGGCTTTAGAAAGCATCACTACAAACAAAGCTAGTGGAGGTGATGGAATTCCAGTTGAGCTCTTCCAAATCCTGAAAGATGATGCTGTGAAAGTGCTGCACTCAATATGCCAGCAAATTTGGAAAACTCAGCAGTGGCCACAGGACTGGAAAAGGTCAGTTTTCGTTCCAATCCCAAAGAAAGGCAATGCCAAAGAATGCTCAAACTACTGCACAACTGCACTCATCTTACACGCTAGTAAAGTAATGCTCAAAATTCTCCAAGCCAGGCTTCAGCAATATGTGACCCGTGAACTTCCTGACGTTCGAGCTGGTTTTAGAAAAGGCAGAGGAACCAGAGATCAAATTGCCAACTTCTGCTGGATCATGGAAAAAGCAAGAGAGTTCTAGAAAAATATCTATTTCTGCTTTATTGACTATGTCAAAGCCTTTGACTGTGTGGATCACAATAAACTGGAAAATTATTCAAGAGATGGAAATACCAGACGATCTGATCTGCCCCTTGAGAAATTTGTATGCAGGTCAGGAAGCAACAGTTAGAACTGGACATGGAACAACAGACTGGTTCAAATAGGAAAAGGAGTTCGACAAGGCTGTATATTGTTACCCTGTTTATTTAACTAATATGCAGAGTACATCATGAGAAAGGCTGGACTGGAAGAAACACAAGCTGCAATCAAGATTGCTGGGAGAAATATCAATAACCTCAGATATGCAGATGACACCAGCCTTATGGCAGAAAGTGGAGAGGAACTAAAAAGCCTCTTGATGAAAGTGAAAGAGGAGAGTGAAAAAGTGGGCTTAAAGCTCAACATTCAGAAAACGAAGATCATGGCATTTGGTCCCACCATTTCATGGGAAATAGATGGGCAAACAGTAGAAACAGTGTCAGACTTTTTCTGGGCTCCAAAATCACTACAGATGGTGACTGCAGCCATGAAAGTAAAAGACGCTTACTCCTTGGAAGGAAAGTTATGACCAACCTAGATAGCATATTGAAAAGCAGAGACATTACTTTGCCAACAAAGGTTCGTCTAGTCAAGGCTATGGTTTTTCCTGTGGTGTGTATGCTTGTAAGAGTTGGACTGTGAAGAAGGCTGAGCACAGAAGAATTGATGCTTTTGAACTGTGGTGTTAGAGAAGACTCTTGAGAGTCCCTTGGACTGCAAGGAGATCTAACCAGTCCATTCTGAAGGAGATCAGCCCTGGGATTTCTTTGGAAGGAATGATGCTAAAGCTGAAACTCCAGTACTTTGGCCACCTCATGCGAAGAGTTGACTCATTGGAAAAGACTCTGATGCTGGGAGGGATTGGGGACAGGAGGAGAAGGGGACACAGAGGATGAGATGGCTGGATGGCATCACTGACTCGATGGACGTTGAGTCTGAGTGAACTCTGGGAGTTGGTGATGGACAGGGAGGCCTGGCGTGCTGCAGTTCATGGGGTCGCAAAGTTTCAGACATGACTGAGCGACTGATCTGAACACCTGTCCTGCTCAAACACTTCCAGAAAATTGCTGAGGAAGGAAAAAAGCCTAACTCATTTTACAAGGCCAGCTGATACCAAACCAGACAAATATATCACAAATAAATAAAATAACAGGCCAGTATCACAGTTGAATATAGGTGCAAAATCTTCAACAAAATATGAGTGAACAGAGTCCAACAACACATTGAAAGGATTATGCATCATGGTCAACTGGCTTTTATCTCAGGGATGCAAGAATTCTTTAATATATCCAAAACAATCCATGTGATACACTACAATAAACTTAAAAATAAAGAACATATGATCATATATGGAATTAAGAAATATGGTACTGACTGTCCTGCATGGTGAGCAACAAAGGAGACACATGCATAAAGAACAGACTTTTGTACAATGGGAGAAGGAAATGGTGTGATGATTCGAGAGAATAGTATTGAAGCATATACATTTAGTTCAGTTCAGTCACTCAGTCGTTTCCGAATCTTTGCTACCCCATGAATTGCAGCATGCTAGGCCTCCCTGTCCATCGCCAACCCCGGAGTTCAACCAGTCTCACGTCAATCGAGTCAGTGATGACATCCAGCCATCTTCTGTCATCCCCTCTCCTCCTGCCTCCCAGCATCAGAGTCCATCACCAACCCTGGAGTTTCAGCTTCAGCATCATTTCCCCAAAGAAATCCCGCCCTGATCCATCAGAGTCAGATCTGATGACAAGGGACTGAGTCTTCAACACCGCAGTTCAAAAGCATGATCTTCGCCTTTTTCTCAGAATGTTGAACTTTAATGCCCTTCTTTCACTCTCCACTTTCACTTTCATCAAGAGGATTTTTTTAGTTCCTGTTTCACTGTTTTCTATTTCCCATAGTGATGGGACGGTGTCATCTGCATATCTGAAGGTTATTGGTGGTTCTCATCGGCAAGGCTTTTTGATTCCACTTTTGTGTTTCTTCATATCAGTCCAGCGTTTCTTCAGTGATGTACTCTGCATATAAGTTAAACAAACAGGGTGACAATATACAGCCTTCACTTACTCCTTACCATATGTAGGATAGGTAGTCAGTGGGAGTTTAATGTATGATGCAGCATTCAAAGCTGGTGCTCTATGACAACCTGGATGAATGTGGTTGTGGTGGTGGGGACTCATGAGGGAAGGGGTATATGTATGTCTATGACCAATTTATGTTGATGTATGACAAAACCATTACAATATTGTAAAGTAATTATCTTACAACTTAAATAAATTAATAAAAAATATTTAAAAATAATATGATCATCTCAATAGATGTGGAGAAAACTTTAGAAAAATTTTAATACCTATTTATAGTAAAACCTCTTCATAAAGTAAGCCCAGAAAGAACCTACCTCAACATCAGTTAAGTTCAGTCGCTGAGAATTGTGTCCGATTTTTTGCAACCCCATGAATCACAGCACACCAGGCTTCCCTGTCCATCACCAACTCCCAGAGTTCACTCAAACTCATGTCCATTGAGTCAGTGATACCATCCAGCCATCTCATCTTCTGTCGCCCCCTTCTCCTCCTGCCCCAATCCCTCGCAGCATCAGTCTTTTCTGATGAGTCATCTCTTCACATGAGGTGGCTAAAGTACTGGAGTTTGAGCTTTAGCATCATTCTTTCCAAAGAACACCCAGGACTGATATGCTTTAAAATGGACTGGTTGGATCTCCTTGCAATAGAAGGGACTCTCAAGAGTCTTCTCCAACACCACAGTTCAAAAGCATCAATTCTTCAGTGCTCAGCTTTCTTTACAGTCCAAATCTCACATGTGTACATGACTACTGGAAAAACCATAGCCTTGACTAGATGGGCCTTTACTGGCAAAGTAACGTCTCTGCTTTTGAATATGCTATCTAGGTTGGTCATAACTTTCCCTCTAAAGAGTAAGTGTCTTTTAATTACATGGCTTCAGTCACCATCTGCAGTGAATTTGGAGCTCCCCCCCCAAAAAAAAAATAAAGTCTGACACTGTTTCGACTGTTTCCCCTTCTATTTCCCATGAAGTGATAGGACCAGATACCATGATCTTAGTTTTCTGAATGTTGAGGTTTAAGCCAAATTTTTCACTATCATCTTTCACTATCATCAAGAGGATTTTTAGTTCCTCTTCACTTTCTGCCATAAGGGTGGTGTCATCTGCATATCTGAGGTTATTGATATTTCTCCTGGCAATCTTGATTCCAACTTGTGTTTCGTCCAGCCCAGCCTTTCTCATGATGTACTCTGCATATAAGTTAAATAAGCAGGGTGACAATATACAGCCTTGACATACTGCTTTTCCTATTTGGAACCAGTCTGTTGTTCCATGTCCAGTTCTAGCTGTTGCTTCCTGACCTGCATACAGATTTCTCAGGAGGCAGATCAGGTGTTCTGGTATTCCCATCTTTTTCAGAATTTTCCACAGTTTATTGTGATCCACACAGTCAAAGGTTTTGGCATAGTCAATAAAGCAGATTTAGATGTTTTTTTCTGGAACTCTCTTGCTTTTTTGTTGATTTAGTGGATGTTGGCAATTTGATCTCTGGTTCCTCTGCCTTTTCTAAAACCAGCTTGAACATCAGGAAGTTCACGGGTCATGTATTGCTGAAACCTGGCTTGGAGAATTTTGAGCATTACTTTACTAGCGTGTGAGATGAGTGCAATTGTGCGGTAGTTTGAGCATTCTTTGCATTGCCTTTCTTTGGGATTGGAGTGAAATCTGATCTTTTCCAGTCCTGTGGCCACTGCTGAGTTTTCCAAATTTGCTGGCATATTAAGTACAGCACTTTCACAGCATTACCTTTCAGGATTTGAAATAGCTCAACTGGAATTCCATCACCTCCACCAGCTTTGTTCATAATGATGCTTTCTAAGGCCAACTTGACTTCACATTCCAGGTTTTCTGGCTCTAGGTCAGTGATCACACCATCGTGATTATCTGGGTCATGAAGATCTTTTTTGTACAGTTCTGTGTATTCTTGCCACCTCTTCTTAAAGGCTATATATGAGACAACTGACAACAAAATTCCTAACTGTGAAAAACGGAAAATTTCTTCTAAGATTAATTAACAAAACAAGGGTGCTCACTCTCTCCACAATTACTGAACAAAATTTTGGAAATCATAGCCATGGCAATCAGAGAAGAAATAAAAGGTATTCATATTGGTTAAGAGTAAGTAAAGCTCTCACTTTTTCAGATGACAAGATACTATGCATAGAAAACCCTAAAGATGTCACCAGAAAATTAGTAGAGCTTATCGATGAATTTAGTAAAGACCCAGGATATAAAATTAATACACAGAAAAAACATTACTTTCATTTATATATACTAACATTGAAATCTCAAAAAGAGAAATTAAAGAAAGAATCTCATTCACCATTAGAACAAAATGAATAAAATGCCTAGGAATAAACCTACCTACAGAGATGAAAGCCCTGTATGCAGAAAACTATAAGACACTCAGGAAAGAAATCAAAGACAAAACAAATAGATGGAGAGATGCACCATGTTCTTGAATTGGAAGAATCATAATGTGAATATGACTATACTATCCAAAGCAATCTAAAAATTCAATGCAATCCCTATCAAATTATGAATGATATTTTTCACAGATCTAGAACAAAAAAGTTTCACAATTTGTATGTAAACAAAAAATCCCCATTAACCAAAGCAACATTGAGAAAAAAAAATGAAGCTGGAGGAATCAACCTTCTTTAATTCAAAAATATAAATCTGCAGTCATCAAGATAGTATGGTCCTGTCATAAAAACGGAAATATACCAATGGAACAATGGAACAAGATAGAAACCCACACATATATGGCAACTTTATCTTTGACAAAGGAATCAAGAATCTACAATGAAGAAATCCTTTTTAATAAGTGGTGCTGGGAAAACTGGACATACAAAAGAATGAAACTAGAACACTTTCTTACACCATATATCAAAATAAACTTAAAATGAATTAAATATTTAATAAGGACAGAAAATATAAAGTCAGCAGAAAACTGACAGAAATCACAGCAAGATCTTCTTTCACTCACCTAGTAGAATAATAGAAATAAGAACAAAAATAAGTACATTAAATAACTAAATTAAACTTAAAAGCTTTTGCATAGCAAAAGAAATTTTTAAAAAATGAAGAGACAACTCTCAGAATTGTCTGAAACAAAATAATTTCAAATGAAGCAACTGATGAAGTAGTAATCTCCAAAATATATAAGCAGCACATACAGCTCAAAATCAGAGAGGGGAAAAAAGTAATTAAATATAGGCAAAATATCCAAACAGACATTTTTCCAAAGATGACCTGCAGATGGCAAATAAACAAATGAAAAGATGCTTAATATCATTAATTATTAGAGAAATGCAAATAAAAGCTACCATGAGGTATCACTTCATACCAGTCAGAATAGACATCATCAAACATCTACAATGAATGTTGGAGAGGATGGAGAGGAGGGAACCCTCTTACTGTTGGTGAGAATGTAAACTGATACAGCCTCTCTGGAGAACATTATGGAGATTCTTTATAAATCTAGGAATAAATATATCATATGACCCACAATTTCACTACTGGACATATACCTCCAGAAAGTTACAAGTCTAAAAGACATGTACCCCATTGTTTATTGCAGCATTATTTATAATACCCAGGACATGGAAGCAAAACACATGCTCAGCTACAGATGAATGGATAAAGAAGCTGGGGTACATATAAATAATGGAATAATACTTAGCCATAAACAATGAACTTGTCAGTTCTAGTGAGGATTATGAACCTAGAGACTATTATACAGAGTAAAGACAGAAAAACAAATCAAATATCATATATTTGCACATATATATGGAAACCAGAAAAATGATATTGAATAATCCATTTTCAGGGAAGGAATGTAGATACAGATGTAGAAAATGGCTTGTGGACACAGTAGGGGAAGGAGAGGGTTGGACGAATGGAGCAATTAGCATGGATATATAGAACACAAAGATCATGGCATCCGGTTCCATTACTTCATGGGAAATAGATAGGGAGACAGTGGAAACACTGTCAGACTTTATTTTTCTGGGCTCCAAAATCACTGCAGATGGTGACTGCAGCCATGAAATTAAAAGACGCTTGCTCCTTGGAAGGAAAGTTATGACCAACCTAGATAGCGTATTGAGAAGCAGAGACATTACCTTGCCAACAAAGGTCCGTCTAGTCAAGGCTATGGTTTTTCCTGTGGTCATGTATGGATGTGAGAGTTGGACTGTGAAGAAGGCTGTGTGCCGAAGAATTTATGCTTTTGAACTGTGGTGTTGGAGAAGACTCTTGAGAGTCCCTTGGACTGCAAGGAGATCCAACCAGTTCATTCTGAAGGAGATCAGCCCTGGGATTTCTTTGGAAGGAATGATGCTAAAGTTGAAACTCCAGTACTTCGGCCACCTCATGCGAAGAGTTGACTCATTGGAAAAGACTCTGATGCTGGGAGGGACTGCGGGCAGGAGGAGAAGGGGACGACAGAGGATGAGATGACTGGATGACATCACTGACTCAATGGACATGAGTCTGAGTGAACTCCAGGAGTTGATGGACAGGGAAGCCTGGAGTGCTGCAATTCATGGAGTCGCAAAGAGTCGCACATGACTGAGCGACTGAACTGAACTGAACTGATATATATATATATATATATATATATATATATATATATGTGTGTGTGTGTGTGTGTGTGTATTATATATATATATGTGTGTGTGTGTGTGTGTGTATATATATATATATATATATTCAATTTGCACAGTCATGTCCGACTCTTTGTGACTTCATCAACTGCACCATGCCAGGCTTCCCTGTCCTAAACCAATTCCCAGAGCTTGCTCAAACTCACGTCCATCGAGTCAGTGATGTCATCCAGCCATCTCATCCTCTACTGTCCCCTTCTCCTCCCACCTTCAATCTTTCCCAGCATTAGGATCTTTTCTAAGGAGTTAGTTCTTCGCATCAGTTGGCCAAAGTACTGGAATTTCAGCTTCAGCATCAGTCCTTCCAATGAATATCCAGGACTGTTTCCTTTAGGATTGAGTGGTTGAATCTCCTTGCAGGCCAAGGGACTTTCAAGTGTCTTCTCCAACACCACAGTTCAAAAACATCAATTATTTGGTGCTCAGCTTATTTACAGTCCAACTCTCACATCCATACATGATTATGGGAAAAAACATCATTTTCCCTAGTTGGACTTTTGTCAACAAAGTAATGTCTCTGCTTTTTAATATGCTGTGTAGGTTGCTCAGAGCTTTTCTTCCAAAGGAGCAAGCATCTTTTAATTTTATGACTGCAGTCACCATCTGCAGTGATTTTGGAGTCTAATAGAATAAATTCTGTCACATTTCCATTGCTTTCATATCTATTTGCCATGAAGTGATGGGACCAGATGCCATGATCTTAGTTTTTTTAATCTTGAGTTGTAAGCCAGGTTTTTTAATCTCCTCTTTCACTTTCACCAAGAGGAGCTTTAGTTTGTCTTCATTTTCTGCCATAAGGGTGGTGTCATCTGCATATCTGAGGTTTTGATATTTCTCCTCGAAATCTTGACTCCAGCTTGTGCTTCATCCAGCCCAGTATTTCACATGATGTACTCTGCATATAAGTTAAATAAACAGGATGATAATATACAGCCTTGACATACTCCTTTCCCAATTTGGAACTAATTTGTTGTTCCATGTCTTGTTCTACCTGTTGCTTCTTGACCCGCATACAGGTTTCTCAGGAGGGAGGTCAGGTGGTCTGATATTCCCATCTCTAAGAATTTTCCAGTTTGTTGTGATCTACAAAGTCAAGGGCTTTGGTGGAATCAATAAAGGAGAAGTAGATATTTTCTGGAACTTTCTCACTCTTTTGATGATCCAACGGATATTGGAAATTTGATTTCTGGTTTCTCTGCCTTTTCTAAAGAGTGGATAAATTACTCCAGAAAGAATGAAGAGACAGAGCCAAAGAGAAAACAACGCCCAGTTGTGGATGTGACTGGTGATGGAAGTAAAGTCTGGTGCTGTAAAGAACAATTTGCATAGGAACCTGTAAAGTTCAGGTTCATGAATCAAGGTAAATTAGAAGTGGTCGAACAAGAAATGCAAGAGTGAACATGGACATTTTAGAAATCAGTGTACAAAAATGGACTGGAATGGGTGAATTTAATTCAGAAGACCATTGTATCTACTACCAAGGCCAAGAATCCCTTAAAAGAGATGAAGTAGCTCTGATAGTCAAAAAAAGAGTTCAAAATGCAGTACTTGGGTGCAATCTCAAAAACGATAGAATGATCTCTGTTCATTTCCAAGGCAAACCATTAAATATCACAGTAAATCCAAGTCTATGTCCCTAGCAGTAAGCTGAAATTGAACGGTTCTTTGGAGACCTGCAAGACTTTCTGGAACTAACATCCAAAAAAGATATCCTTCATCATAAGAGACTGGAATGATACAGTCAGTAAAAATAAGATGAGGAGGTGACTGTGGCTCAGATCATGAACTCCTTATTGCCAAATCAAGACTTAGATCTAAGAAAGTAGGGAAAAACACTAGGTCATTCAGATATGATCTAAATCAAATCCCTTACTATTGTACAGTGGAAGTGACAAACAGATTCAAGGTATTAGATCTGGTAGATAGAGTCCCTGAAGAACTATGGACGGAGGTTCATGACATTGTGCAGGAGGCACGGATCAAGACCATCCCCAAGAAAAAGAAATGCAAAAAGGCAAAATGGTTGTCGGAGAAGGTCTTATAAATAACTGAGAAAAGAAGATAAGTGAAAGGCAAAGGAAGAAAGGAAAGATATACACATTAGAATGCAGAGTTCTGAAGAAGAGCAAGGACAGATAAGAAAACCTTCCTCAGTAATCAGTACAAAGCAATAGAGGGAAGCAATAGAATGGGAAAGACTAGAGATCTCTTCAAGAAAATCAGAGATACCAAGGGAACATTTCATGCGAAGATGGACACAATAAAGGACATAAATGGTATAGACCTAACAGAAGCATAAGATATTAAGAAGAGCTGGCAAAAATACACAGAAGAATTACGCAAAAAGATCATCATGACCCAGATAACCATGATGGTGTGATCACTCACCTAGAGTCGGACATCCTGGAATGCAAAGTCAAGTGGACCTTAGGAACCATCACTATGAACAAAGCTAGTGGAAGTGATGAAATTCCAGTTGTGCTATTTCAAATCATAAACGGTGATGCTGTGAAAATGCTGCACTCAATATGTCAGCAAATTTTGAAAATGCAGCAGTGGCCAAAGGAGTGGAAAAGGTCAGTTTTCATTTCAGTTCCAAAGAAGGGCAATGCCAATGAATTTTCAAAGTACCGGACAATTGCAGTCATCTCACAAGATAGCAGAGGAATGCTCAAAATTCTCCAAGCCAGACTTCAAAAGTACATGAAATGTAAACCTCCAGATGCTCAAGGCTGATTTAGAAAAGGCAGAGGAAAAAAAGATCAAACTGACAACATCTATTGGATTACCAAAAACCAAGAGAATTCGAGAAAAACCATCCACTTTGGGTTTACTGATTACATCAAAGCCTTTGACTGTGTAGATCACAACAAACTGTGGAAAATTCTACAACAAATGGGAATACCAGACCGTCTTACCTGCCTACTGAGAAATCTGTTTGCAGGTCAAGAATTGACAATTAGAACCAGATGTGGAAAAATGGACTGGTTCCAAATTGAGAAAGGAATGGATAAAGGCTGTATATTGTCACCCTGCCTATTTACTTCATATGCAGAATACAATACGCAAAATGCCAGGCTGGATGTAGGAAAAGCTGGGATCAAGATTTCTGGGAGAAATATCAATAATTTCAGATATGCAGATGAGACCTCCCTTATGGCAAAAAGTGATGAAAGTGAAAGAGGAGAATGAAAAAGCTGGCTTACAACTCCACATTTCGAAAACTAAGATCAAGGCATCTTGTCCCATCTCTTCTTGGAAAATAGATGGAGAAAAAATGAAAACAGTGAGAAACTTTGTTTTCTTGGGCTCCAAAATCACTGCAGATGATGACTGCAGCCATGAAATTAAAAGACGCTTACTCCTTGGAAGAAAAGCTATGACCAACCTAGACAGCATATTAAAATCAGAGACATTACACTGCTGACAAAGATCCTTTTAGTCAAAACTATGGTTTTGCCAGTAGTCGTGTATTGATGTGAGATTTAGACTATAAAGAGAGCTGCTGCTGCTAGGGCGCTTCAGTCATGTCTGACTCTGTGCGACCCCAGAGATGACAGCCCACCAGGCTCCCCCATCCCTGGGATTGTCCAGGCAAGAACACTGGAGTGGGTTGCCATTTCCTTCTCCAATGAATGAAAGTGAAAAGTGAAAGGGAAGTCGCTCAGTCGTGTCCGACTCTTAGCGACCCCATGGACTGCAGCCTACCAGGCTCCTCCGTTCATGGGATTTTCCAGGCATGGGATTTTCCAGGCAAGAGTACTGGAGTGGGGTGCCATTGCCTTCTCCAGTAAAGAGAGCTAAGCACCAACAAATTGATGCTTTTGAACTGTGGTGTTGGAGAAGACTCTTGTGAGTCCCTTGGACTGCATGCAGATCAAACCAGCTAGTCATAAAGAAAATCAGTCCTGAATATTCATTGGGAAGACTGATGCTGAAGCTGAAACTCCCAAGACCTAGGCCACCTGATGCAAATAACTGACTCCTTAGGAAAGACCCTTGTGCTTGGAAAGGTTGAAGGCAGGAGAAGAGGATGACAGAGGATAAGATGGCTGGATACCATCCCCAACTCGATGGACATGAGTTTAGCAAGCTCCATGATTTGGTGATGCATTGAGAAGACTGGGCTGTTGTAGTCCACAGTGTTGCAAAGTGTTGGACACAACTGAGTGACTGAATGGTACTGGACTTTAGTCTGACAAGCTCCTCTGTCTGTGGGAATTCTCCAGCAAGAATACTGAAGTGGGTTGCCATGCCCTTATCCAGGGGATTTTCCCAACCCAAAGATCAAACCAGGATTTCTTGCATTGCAGGCAGATTCTTTACCAGCTGTGCTATCAGTGAAGCCCCCAATTTAGCTGCACACAGTCTAATAAAAATCATATAATTTTAGTGCCATTGAAAATTATGCACAATGCTTATGGGAACTGACAGTTAACTGTATGTGTAGAACTGTTTTCATCTCATTTCTAGTTTGAATTACTGTGTTTAAAAGGGAATGCTGCTTTGTATTCATAATGGAACATTTCTTTCCATAAATGAAAATGTTTGAAGCATTTACAAAGTTATTTGTCACAAAAATACTAAGAAAAGTACTGTGATTTCAAGGTTAGAATCACTTATTCCTATGGAGAGTATACATAAGTGAAAGCATTACCAAACTCCCATTGTGGATGAAGATCATGATAACATTGCTATATCAAATAAAGGGAAAATATAAATTGAAATTATTTTGCCTAAATTTGAATGTCCCCATTGTGAGAATCTACTTACTTCTGTAGTACAGTCTGTATGGCACAAATCTCCATTTGTGGCCTAGTAGTTTTAATTATATATATATATATTTTTATATATATATAATTATATATATATATATATATATATTAAAATTGGTATAGTTGGTTAAGTTGGTATAGTACTTTACAGCTGATGTCTGTAATATCTCTCTTAGACATATATTTTTTAGAAAGAAAGGATTATCACCTGTATTTATTCTCTTGCATCAATTTCTTCCTCTGCTATTGCAAACATTAAAGGAAAATATGTAGGCAGTGTAACTATCACAGATAATTCTTCCCAGAAAAACTGTACATTGAATTTGAAATAGGCTAAGAAACTTACTTAGGCAATTGTTAAATCTTGCATATCTCACCAACAGTGTAAGAGGGTTCCCTTTTCCACACCCTCTCCAGCATTTATTGCTTGTAGACTTTTGGATTGCAGCCATCCTGCAGCCTCTTCACTTTCTGCCATTGGAGTGTTATCAGTTGCATATCTGAGGTTTTTGATATTTCTCCTGGCAATCTTGATTCTAGCTTTGATTCAGCCAGCCTGGCATTTTGCATGATGTACTCTGAATGTAAGCTAAATAAACAAGATGATGATATGTACAGCTTCAATGTACTCCTGTCCCAATTTTGAATCTGCTCATTGTCCCATGTCTGATTCTAACGGTTGTTTCTTGACCTGCATACAGTTTTGTCAGGAGTGGCCTGTAAGTAACATGGCCTGATATTATTCCCATCTATTTAAGAGTTTTCCATAGTTTGTTATGAACCACACAGTCAAAGGTGTTAATTTAGTCTATGAAACAGAATAGATTGTTTTCCTGGAATTCCTTTGTCTTTTCTGTGACCAAATGGATGTTTGAAATTTGATCTGTTTCCTCTGCCTTTTCTAAACACAGGTTGTACATCTGGAAGTTCTCAGTTCATGTATGGTTGAAACCTTGTTTAAAGGATATTGAGCATTACCCTGCTCGCATGTTAAATAAGCACAATTATATGGTAGTTTGAACATTCTTTGACAATGCCTTTCTTTGGAATTGGAATGAAAACTGACCTTTTCTAGTTTTGAGGCCACTGGTGAGTTTTCCAAATGTGTTGCATATTGACTACAGCACTTTAACAGCATCATCTTTTAGGATTTTGAGTATCTCAGCTGCAATTCCATCACCTCCACTAGCTTTGTTGTAGTCATGCTTCCTAAGGCCCACTTTACTTCACACTCCAGGAAGTTTGCCTTTAGCTCAGTGACCACACCATAATACTCCTAGAGAAGAACATAGGCTGAACACCCTCTGACATTAATTGTAGCAACATGTTTTTGGATCTGTCTCCTAGAGTAATGGAAATAAAAATAAAATGAACAAGGAGATCTAATTAATCTTAAATAGCTTTTGTATAACAAAGTAAAACATATGCAAAATCAAAATACAGTTTATAGAATGGAATAAAACATTTACACACAATGCAGCCAACAGGGATTAACCTCCAAAATAAACAAATATCAAATCAAACATCCCAATTAAAAAATGAGCAGAAGATCTAAATAGATATTTCTACAGTGAAGACATATAGATGGCCAACAGGCTCATGTAAGAGTTCAACATCACTAATAATTAGAGAACTTCAAAACAAAAATACAATGAGGTATTACCTCATGCTTGTCATCATGGCCATCATCTAATAGTCTATAAATAATAATGGGGAGACTGTAGAGAAAAGGAACTGTCTAATATTGTTGTTGGGAATGTAAATTAGTACAGCCACTTTGGAGAACAGTGTGGAGCTTCCATAAGAATCTAAAAATAGAATTACCATATGATCCTGTAATCCCACTCCTGAGCATATATCCAAGCACAGTTTGAAAATATACATGCACAATAATTATACATACAAAACGGTAATTTGAAAACATACATACAAAGCATAATTTGAAAATTACATACAAAATTATAATTTGAAAATATACATGCACCCACAGTGTTCTTTCTAACCACACTATTTACAAAGCCAAGAAACTGAAGATACCTAAATGTTCATTCGGAGAAGGCAATGGCACCCCACTCCAGTACTCTTGCCTGGAAAATCCCATGGACAGAGGAGGCTGGTGGGCTGCAGTCCATGGGGTTCATTGACAGATGAATTATTAAAGAAGATGTGACATATGTATGTATATAGATGTATAAGTATATATATCCATATAGATTTATGCACAGATATATTATGTCTACGGATATTTACGTGAGTCTGCATGAGTGCAGTTCAGTTCAGTTCATTTCACTTCAGTTCAGTCTCTCAGTCGTATCTGACTATCTGCAACCCCATGAACCCCAGCACGCCAGGCCTCCTTGTCCATCACCAACTCCCGTAGTTCACCCAAACCCGTGTCCATTGAGTCGTTAATGCCATCCAATCATTTCATCCTCTATTGTCCCGTTCTCCTACTACCCTCAAACTTGCCCAGTATCAGGGTCTTTTCCAATGAGTCAGTTCTTCCCATCAGGTGGCCAAAGTACTGGAGTTTCAGTTTCAACATCAGTCCTAACAATGTACACCTAGGACTGATCTCCTTTAAGATGGACTGGTTGTAACTCCTTGCAATCCAAGGGACGCTCAAGAGTCATCTCCAACAGCACAGTTCAAAAGCATCAATTCTTTGGTGCTCAGTTTTCTTTATAGTTCAACTCTCAAATCCATACCTGACCACTAGAAAAACCATAGCCTTGATTAGAGGGACCTTTCTTGATAAAGTAATGTCTCTGCTTTTCAATATGCTGTCTAGGTTGGTCATAACTTTCCATCCAAGGAATAAGTATCTTTTAATTTCATGGCAGCGATCACCATCTGCAGTGATTTGGGAGTCCAGAAAAATAAAGTCAGCCACTGTTTCCCCATCTATTTGCTATGAAGTTATGGGACTGGATGCCATTATCTTAGTTTTCTGAATGTTGAGCTTTAAGCCAACTTTTTCACTCTCCACTTTCACTTTCATCAAGAGGTTTTTTAGTTCTTCTTCAGTTTCTGCCATAAGGGTGGTGTCATCTGCATATCTGAGGTTATTGATATTTCTCCTGGCAATCTTGATTCCAGCTTGTGCTTCTTCCAGCCCAGCGTTTCTCAAGATGTACTCTGCATATAAGTTGAATAAGCAGGGTGACAATATACAGCCTTGACATAGTCGTTTTCCTATTTGGAACCAGTCGGTTGTTCCATGTCTAGTTCTAACCCTTGCTTCCTGACCTGCATACAGGTTTCTCAAGAGGCAGGTCAAGTGGTCTGGTATTCCCATCTCTTTCAGAATTTTCCAGTTTATTGTGATCCACACAGTCAAAGGCTTTGTCATAGTCAGTAAAGCATAAATAAATGTTTTTCTGGAACTCTCTTGCTTTTTTGATGATCCATCAGCTGTTGGCAACTTGGTATCTGGTTCCTCTGCCTTTTATAAAATCAGCTTGAACTTCTGGAAGTTCACGGTTCACATATTACTCTCTGTGAAGCCTGGCTTGGAAAATTTTAAGCATTATTTTACTAGCGAGTGAGATGAGTGTAATTGTGGGATAGTTTGAGTGTTCTTTGGCATTGCGTTTCTTTGTGATTGGAATGAAATTTGACCTTTTCCAGTCCTGTGGCCACTGCTGAGTTTTCCAAATTTGCTGGCATATTGAGCATAGCACTTTAACAGCATCATCTTTTAGGATTTGAAATAGCTCAACTGGAATTCTATCACCTTCCTTAGCTTTGTTCGTAGTAATGCTTCCTAAGACTCACTTGACTTCACATTCCAGGGTATCTGGCTGTAGGTAAGTGATCACACCTTCGTGATTATCTGGGTCATGAAGATATTTTTTTGTACAGTTCTTCTGTTTATTCTTGCCACCTCTTCTTAATATCTTCTGCTTCTGTTAGGTGCCTACTATTTCTGTCCTTTATGAGCTCATCTTTGCATGAAACCATCTTTGTATTAAATGTTCCCTTTATATCTCTAATTTTCTTGAAGAGATCTCCAGTCCTTCTCATTCTATTGTTTTCCTCTATTGCTTTGCATTGATTGCTGAGGAAGGCTTTCTTATCTCCCCTTGGTATTCTTTGGAACTCTGTATTCAAATGGGCATTTCTTTCCTTTTATCCTTTGCTTTTTGCTTCCCTTCTTTTCACAGCTATTTGTAAGGCCTTCTCAGACAGCTCAGTAGGTGTCCAATATGCTCCTGAAGAATAGCAGAGAAATAGCCCCAGTAAGAATGAGGTGTCTGGTGGTGAAAGTAAAGCCTGGTGCTGTACAAAACAATATTGCATGGAATCTGGAATGTCAGGTGCATGTTTTTGTTGTTAAGTTGCTCAGTCATGTCTTTCCCTTTGCAATTCCACGCACTGCAGCAGGCCAGGCTTCCCTGTCTTTGGCCATTTCTCAGAGCTTGCTCAAACTCATGTCCATTGAGTTTGTGATGCCATCCAAGCATTCTCATCCTCTGTTGTCCCTTTCTGTTCCTGTCTTCAATCTTGCCTGCCGGGGGCCAGCCCCGGCTGATCCAGGGTATTCGAAGGAGAGATGGCGTAGGCGAAGATCAGGAAACAATTGCTTAATTAAATGTTAATTAAGGATATAAAGAGTAATAGAATGAGGATAGCTCAGTAAAATTCAGTGAAGAAAAGAGGCTGAAATAAGGATAGCTCAGTGAGGAAATTCAGTGGAGAAAAGAGGCTGAATAATTCAGCCAGAAGGTAAGCAACATGGTGAGACCAAGTTTTGGTGAACAAGGCCCGCACTTTATTTTCCAAAGTAGTTTTTAATACCTTAAGTTATGCATAGAGGATAATGGGGGAAGGGGTAGAGTCAGGCAGCAAGCCAGGCTTTCTTCCTGCAAACTTACCATATGCAAAAGCTTAGGTGATTTGCATCATCTTCTGGCCCAGAGGCCTGTTAACATTTTAAGACCCTTTCCTCAGAAAACTTATTTTTCTCTAAAGGTGATTGGTCAGAGCCACCCTCCAAAAGCATTAGATAAAGTTGCATTCTACAGAGCAAAGGTGTGGTGGGAAAAACAATTAAAAAAGAATTAACAGGTTACAAACATTAAAGCTACTACTTACACCAATTATATTAATCAATACACTGCCAGGGACACAGCAGGTAAGGGATATGGAAACTTAGCAGCAAACATTGGCCCAACAAGTGAAAACCTTCACCAATACAATTTCTAATCAATCTTTAACTACTCAAAAGAATCTGTGTTTAGACAGTTTAGAACATCTCCTGCCTCTCACAGTTGGGAGGCTCTGAACAATCACATGTGGCCGGAAAAACCTATTCAGGGAGGCTAGAGGATTTCCAAAGGAGTTTGTAGGTTAAACACTGTCACACCCAGGAATTATTAACTGGAACTGTAAGCTAACTCTTTTTTCAGAGAGGTAGTGGGGACAGCCCCGTAAAGTCAGAGGTGTAGGTGAAAGCACAAAGCAGAAAGTAGGCAGACTCTGGTTTTGGGGGTATATTCGAGAATTTCCAGGGGACTCTGAAGCTCGATCCCGCTTTTTGCATATGCCGAGCCTCCTTCCTCATGACCTTTGTCATGGGCGGAGTTCTTCATGGCTCCCAGCAGTGATAGAATTCCAGTTGAGCTATTCCAGATCCTGAAAGATGATGCTGTGGAAAGTGCTGCACTCAATATGCAATATGCACTCAATATGCAATATGCCGGCTCCCCTTCAATCAGGTGGCCAAAGTATTGGAACTTCAGCTTCAGCATCCAATTAATATTTAATTTAATATTAAGCATTTCAGCATCCAATTTAATATTCTAATAAATATTCAGGATTGACTTCCTTTAGGATTGACTGGTTGGATCTCTTTTTTGTCCAAGGAACTCTCAAGAGTCTTCTGCAACACCACAGTTGAAAAGCATCAATTCTTCGGTGTTCAGCCTTCTTTATGGTCCAACTCTCACATCCATACATGAATCCTGGAAAAACCATAGTGTTGAACATACAGACCTTTGTTGGCAAAGAAATGTCTCTGCTTTTTAATATGCTGCCTAGATTTGTCATAGTTTTTCTTCCAAGGAACAAGCATCTTTCAATTTCATAACTGCACTCACCATTTGCAGTGAATTTAGAGCCCAGGAAAATACTCTGTCATTTTTCCCATTGTGTCCCCATCTATTTGTCATGGAATGATGGAACCAGATGCCATGATCTTCATTTTTTGAACGTTCAGTTTAAGCTAGATTTTTCAATCTCCTATTTCACCTTCATCAAGATGCTCTTTAGTTTCTCTCCACTTTCTGTCATAAGGGTAGTATCATCTGCATATCTAACATTATTGTTATTTCTCCTGCAATCTTGATTCCAGGTTGTGTATCGTCCAGCCCTGTATTTCACATGACGTACTCTGTATATAAGTTAAATAAGCAGAGTGACAATATACAACCTTGACTCACTCCTTTCCTGATTTGGAACCAGTCTGTTCTATGTCCAGATCTAGGTGTTGCTTCTTGACCTGCATACAGGTTTCACAGATGGCAGGCAAGGTGGTCTGGTATTCCCAACTCTTGAAGAATTTTCCAGTTTGTTCTGACCCACAGAGTCAAAGGCTTTGGAGTAGTCAGTAAAACAGAAATAGATGCATTTTTCTTGAACTCTCTTGTTTTTTCTATGATCCAATGGATGTTGCAATTTGATCTTTGGTTCCTCTGACTTTTCTAAATCCAGTCTGAACATCTGAAAAGTTTCAATTCATGTCCTTTTGAAGCCTGGATTGGAGAATTTGGAGCATAACTTTGTGACCATGTGAAATGAGTGTGTAAGTATGTGACAGTTTGAACATTCTTTGGCATTGCCCTTCTTTGGGATTGAAATGAAAACATATTTTCTAGTCCCGTGGCCACTGTTGAGATTTCCATATTTGCTGCCATACTGAGTGCAACACTTTAAAAGCATCACCTTTTAGAATTTGAAATAGCTCAACTGGAATTCCATCACCTCCACTAGCTTTGTTTGTAGTGATGTTTCCTGTGGCCCACTTGACTTTGCACTCCAGGATGTCTGGCTCTAGGTGAGTGATCACACCACTGTGGTGTCCTGAGTCATTAACATCCTTTTTATATAGTTCCTTTGTGTAATCTTGTTACCTTGTCTTACTATCTTCTACTTCTTTTAGGTCCATAACAGTTTTTGTTTATTTGTTTTACTTTATTGTGCACATCATTGCCTGAAATATTCCCCCAGTATCTCTAATTTTCTTGAAGAGATCTCTAGTTTTTCCCATTCTATTGTTTTCCTCTGTTGCTTTTCATTGTTCACTGAGGAAGGTTTCTCATCTCCTTGCTATTCTTTGGGACTCTGACTTCAGGTGGGTATGTCTTTCCTTTTCTCCTTAGCCTTTCTCCTGCTTCATTTTTTACTCCAAGGCCAAACTTTCCTGTTACTCCAAGTATCTCCCGACTTCCTAATTTTGCATTCCAGTCCCCTATGATGAATAGGTCACCTTTTTTATGTGCATGTGTGTTGGTTCTAGAAGGTCTTGTAGGTCTTCATAGAACTGTTCAACTTCAGCTTCTTTAGTATTGTGGTTGGGTCATAGACTTATATTACTGTCATATGGAATGGCTTGTCTTGGAATTGAAGAGAGATTGTTCTATCAATCATTGATTGATCATTCTGATCAATCTGTTTTTAAAATTTCACCCAAGCACTGCAGTTCAGACTCTTTTGTTGTCTTCCTTAAAGGGTGCTCCATTAATTTCTTCTAAGGGATTCTTGCCCACAGTAGTGGATGTAATGAAATGAAATGAAAACATATTTTCTAGTCCCGTGGCCATTGGAATTAAATTCACTCCTTCCAGTCCATTTTAGTTCACAGATTCCTAAAATGTCTTTGTTCACTTGTGCCATCTACTGTTTGACCATATCCAATTTACCTTGGTTCATGGACCTAGCATTTCAAGTTCCTGTACAATATTGTTCTTTACAACATTGAACTTTCCTTTCAGTACAAGACATATCCACAACTGAGCATTGTTTTCACTTTGACTCAGCCTCTTCATTGCTTCTGGGTCTATTTGTATCTATTTCTCCATTCTTCTCCAGTAGCACACTGGGCACCTAATGACCTGGGGTGGGGGGTTCATCTTTCAATGTCATATTTTTTTGTATTTTCATACTGTTCATGGGTTCTCAAGGTATGAATGCTGAAGTCATTTTCCATTCCTTCCTCCACTGTGCTACATTTTGTCAAAATGCTCCACCACAAGCTGTCTATCTTTGGTGGCCCTACACTGCATAGTTCATAATTTTATTGAGTTAGATAATGTTGGATCCATATGATCACTCAGGTGCCTGAATTGAGGTAAATTGGACAAGGTCAAGTAAGAGATGGCAAGAGTGAGTATGGATATTTTAGAAATTAGTAAACTGAAATGGATTAGGAAAGACAAATTTAATTCATATGACCATTATATCTTCTACTGTGGGCAAGAATGCCTTAGAAAAAGTGGAGTAGCTCTAGTAGTCAACGAAAGAGTCTGAAATTCCTTATGTGGGTGCAGTCTAAAAATGACAGAATGATCTTTGCTCGTTTCCAAGGCAATCCATTCAACATTACAGTACCAAATCCATGCCCCAAGCACTAATGCCAAAGAAGATGAAGTTGAATGATACTATGAAGATATTCAAGACCTTCCATAACTAATGCAAAGAAAAAAATGTTCTTTCATCATAGGGTATTGGAATGTAAAAGTAAGAAGTCAAGAGATATCTGGAGTAACAGGCAAGTTTGGCCTTGGAGAACAAAATGAAGCAAGGCAAAGGCTAACAGAATTTTTCCAACAGAACACATTGGTCATAGCAAACACTCTCTTCTAACAACACAAGAGATGTCTCTACACATGGACATCACCATGTGCTCAATATTGAAATCTGATTGCTTATATTCTTTGCAGCTGAAGATGGAGAATCTCTTTGAAAACCTCTAGACTATTCAGATAAGATTTAATTAAAATTCTTTATAATTCTACAATGAAGATGACAGATTTAAGAGAGTAGGTCTGGTAGAGAGAGTCCCAGAAAAATCATGGACTGAGGCTCATATAATTTTAAAGAAGGTGGTGATCAAAACCATCCACAAGAAAAAGAAATGCAAGAAGGCAAAGTGGGTGTCTAAGGAGACCTTACAAATAGCTTGGAAAAGAAGAGAAGCAAAAAGAAAAGGAGAAAGGGAATGAAATATGCACTAAGTGCATAGTTCTACAGAATTTCAAGAAGAGAGAAAAAAAGCCTTGTTAAGTGAACAATGCAATGAATACAGGAAAACAATAGAATGAGAAAGACTAGGGCTGTCTTTAAGAAAATTGGAGAATCCAAGGGAACATTTCATGATAGAATAAGCACAATAAAGGACAGAAATGTCAAGGACCTAAAAGAAGCAGAAGAAGTGGCAAGAATATCCAGAATAACTATAAAAAAAAAAAAAAAAAAAACTAAATGACCCAGAAAACTACAATAATGTAAAGCCAGACATTCTAAAGTGTGAAGTTAAACAGCCCTTATGAAGCATTACTACAAAGAAAGTTAATGGAGGTGGTAGAATTCCAACTGAGATTTTTAAAATCTTAAATGATAATGCTGTTGAAGCACTGCACTCAATATGCCAGAAAATTTGGAAAGCTCAGCAGTGGCCACAGGACTGGAAAAGTTCAGTTTTCATTCCAGTCCCAAAGAAAGCAATACCAATAAATGTTCAAACGACAATCGTTCTCTGTTCAAATGCTAGCAAGGTAACGCTAAAAATCTTTCAAGCTAGATTTCAACAGTGTGTGAAGCAAGAACTTGCAGATGTACAAGCTGGATTTTGAAAAGGCATAGGAACCAAAAATCAAATCACCAAAATCCGTTGGATCATAGAGAAAGCAAGAGAATTCCATAAAAAAAATCTATTCCTTCTTCACTGACTATACTAAAGCCTTTGACTCTAAATCACAATAGACTGTGGAAACTTCTTCCTGAGAAACCTGCATGCAAGACAAGAAGCAACAGTTAGAACCGTACATGGAACATGGACTGGTTCAAAATCAGGAAAGGATTAGTCAAGACTGCATATCATCATCCTGCTTATTTAACTTCTATGCTTAGTACTCATGAAATATGCCAGGCTGGAATCAAGATTGCTGGGAGAAATATCAACAACCTCCGGTATGCAGAAAATACCATGCTAATGGTAGAAAATGCAGATAAACTAAAGAGCCTTTTGATGAAGGTGAAAGAGGAGAGTGAAAAAAATGGCTTAAATCTCAACATTCAAAAACTAAGGTCATGGCATCCAGTCCCAGGTTCCATCACTTCATGGCAAATAGATGGGGAAAAGTTGGAAATACAGATTTTATTTTATTCCGCTCTAGTATCATTGTGGATGGCGACTGCAGCCATGAAATTAAAAGATATTTGCTCCTTAGGAGAAAAACTATGAAAACCCTAGACATTATATTAAAAGGCAGAGACATCACTTTGTCAACAAAACTCCATGAAATTAAAAGACGCTTACTCCTTGGAAGGAAAGTTATGACCAACCTAGATAGCATATTCAAAAGCAGAGACATTACTTTGCCAACAAAGGTTCGTCTAGTCAAGGCTATGGTTTTTCCTGTGGTCATGTATGGATGTGAGAGTTGGACTGTGAAGAAGGCTGAGCACCACCGAAGAATTGATGCTTTTGAACTGTGGTGTTGGAGAAGACTCTTGAGAGTCCCTTGGACTGCAAGGAGATGCAACCAGTCCATTCTGAAGGAGATCAGCCCTGGGATTTCTTTGGAAGGAATGATGCTAAAGCTGAAACTTCAGAACTTTGGCCACCTCATGCGAACAGTTGACTCATTGGAAAAGACTCTGATGCTGGGAGGGATTGGGGGCAGGAGGAGAAGGGGATGATGGAGGATGAGATGGCTGGATGGCATCATTGACTCGATGGACGTGAGTCTGAGTGAACTCCAGAAGTTGGTGATGGACAGGGAGGCCTGGCGTGCTGCGATTCATGAGGTCACAAAGAGTTGGACACGACTGAGCGACTGATCTGATCTAATCTGATCTGATGGCTTTTCCAGTAGTCATGTACAGATGTGAGAAATGAACCATAGAGAAAACTGAGAACTAAAGCATTGATACTATCAAGCTGTGGTGCTGGAGAAGATTCTTTTTTTTTTTTTTTTCTGGAGAAGATTCTTGAGAGTCCTTTGGACAGCAAGGAGATCTAACCAGTCAATCCTAAAAGGAATCAACCCTGAATATTCATTGGAAGGACTGATGCTAAATCTCAAGCTCCAATACTTTGGCCACCTGATGTGAAGATCTGATACATTGGAAAAGACCTGATGCTGAGAAATTGAGAGCAAGAGGCCAAGGGAACAACAGAGGATGAGATGGTTGTATTGTATCACTGACTCAATGGACTTGAGTTTGAGCAAAGTCTGGTAGATAGTGAAGGGCAGGGAAGTCTTAGGTGCCACGGCTCATAGGTCACAAAGAGCTGGACATGACTTAGTGACTGAACAACAGCAATGCATATTCCAATTAGAAATCCTTTGTGTTCCCATGTAAAACTTACTTAAAATATTGTCTTTAGCCTAATATCCTACTTAAAATATAGGATGGATGTAGCTGCAACCTTGTTGCCTACGTAGGGAAAACTCAGGGTCCACAAACAGGCTCTAAAATTTTTGTAACTTTTAAGCCTCCTAAGCCTCTCTAGGTACTTGCTCTCTTAGGCCCATGAAGCTTTCATTTTATCTTCTTCATTCTTTGCCCCTTTTCCAGTACTGAAGAAATCCTGTTTTAATTTGAATATCAGTGAGAGATATTTAATAAAAGTTTCTGTAAAAACCTATTTTTCTTCATTTTGTTATTTCCAAATATTTGTTTAGTCTCTCATCTCTAAATGCTTAAACATTTAGAATTTAAGGGTTAGAGCCTACCAGACTTTTTTTTTTTTTTCCATTTATATTGTGACTACCATTTTCCAAGATAAGGAATATCTGAAAAGGACTCAAACTGGGGGCAGGAGAAAGAATGGAAAAGTATCTAACATATAAATCACATTGTTCAACAACACAAAACAATTAAGCATCATTAAGAGTCATCTTTGCATTTGTTAAATGCAAAGTAATCATTCAAAAGTGTTCAAAAGTCCAGAATTGCAGAAGTTTTCATGCTGTACCTAAAGGCTAGGCAGCTATGTGTTACCTGGCTAGCCAGAAATCATTCTTCTCTTGCTCATCCTTTTCCCTACTTCTTCCCTTTACACTTCCCTCCTTTCTTTGATATTCTCTCCCTTACAGTCTCTATGCAAAATAGTAACAAAAAAATAAAATTTAAATAAGATATAAATTCTAAAAAATACTTCTAAATTCACCAACTTTTTCGGGGGGAAATAATGCAAAAATTCATTCTCTTTATGTTCCATATATAACATATGTGAAACGTGTATGGATAGAGCAGAGTTTATAATATTTAAAACTCCAAGGAATTCTTTCAGATAACATGAAGAGCCTTATTTTATGGAAGAGGAAACAATGCCTGTGAAACTAAATATATTGGGCACTGTTATTCCAGCCCTTCAGCTATTAAGTGACATAGAATTTCATCCTAACTTTTGAGGGAATTCTGTGCTCCCTTTCACTAACATATAGTTTCTTAATTTTGTATAACATTTCATATCACTGAAAACATTTTGAAATTTTCTCCAAGACCACAGCTGTCAAACCTAATAGCCAGGACAAATTCTTCTTACAGCCTCCAGAACACGTGTTTTCCCAAAAGGAGACAACCTGATGTTTTTCTCACAGCCCTGTTGTCCATATATAGAGTGGTTTCAAAATATATGCTATTGCCTCTCCCTTTAAGGGAGTTGGTTTTATGTTATATTGAAGGGTGTGTGTGTGTGTGTGTGTGTGTCTATACATATAGTTTGTAGGAATTAGCTGGCAAACAGGAAAGATATAAATAGGTGATTGGCAGACAGTCAAGATCAAATGAAACCAATGTTTTGTTTTAACATACCTGACATTACTACTTCTCACACTCTTTTCAGCATTCTGTTGACTTCCTTATGTCATTTTGCTCTAAATTAAAATGTATGGGAAGAAATGAGAAATCATTTTGCTACAAGTTCAACTGATATTTTCTTCCTTCGACAAGTCCTGATTTGTTTTCCAACACTATTACATACCTTCTATTTTATTTTCTGTCAATTTTCTCACATTAAATAAGCTAAAATCTCTCTTTTTTATATACATCTGATTACTGATTTTGCCCTAAAAGTGGATTATCTATTCCATTATCAGTCCTGATCGATTCAGATCATTGTGCATGAGAAAACTTTCCTTTTCTTACCATGCAAAATATCTTTGTTTTTGCATGGTAAGTCTCATTACTCTATATGTTTTTTGAACAACATTTGTTTATATCTTCAGAAATTATTTTGAAAGTTGTTGATCTGCTTTAAAAAGTCAGGTCATGAAGATGGCAGAGGAATAGAATGGGGAAACCACTTTCTCCCCCACAAATTCATCGAAAGAACACTTGAACTCTAAGCAAATTCCACAAAACAACTTCTGAATGCTGGCAGAGGACATCAGGCACCCAGAAAGGCAGCCCATTGTCTTTGAAAGGATGTAGGACAAAATATAAAAGATAAAAAGGGAGACAAAAGATGTAGGGACAGAGATCCGTCCCAGGAAGGGAGTCTTAAAAGAGAAGTTTCCAAACACCAGGAAACATTCTCACCAGTGGGTCTGTGGGGAATCTGGGAATCTCAGAGGACAACATAACTGGGAGGAAAAATAAATAAATAAATACTCAAAACCCACAGATTATGTGTCTAACAGCAACTCCCAGCTTTCGCAGCCACCACCAGCAAGTGGGGGCTGAACAGGGAGGTGCAGCCTACATTGCATAGAGTAAGGACTGGCCGGAATGCCCTGAGGGAAATCTGAGGGAACTAATGTGAGCTAGCAACCCAAACTGTGGGATAGCCAGAGAGAGAGAGAGAGAGAGAGAGAGAGAGAGAGAGAGAGAGAGAGAGAGAGAGAGAGAGAGAGAGAGAGAGAGAGAGAGAGAGAGAGAGAGAAAAGAAAGAAAGAAAGAGAGAGAGAGAGCAAGAACTATCCTGCAAAAAGCCCTAACCTGAGGCACTGCCAGGCCAGCTCACAGAACAAAGGACTGAGCAAGCACCAGAGGAGAGCTAGCAGGCTGTGGACTGGCCTGTCCCCTGCTGGAGATAATCAGGCAGGGGGCAGCCAGAGCTGGAAAGGGGCAATCGCAGCCCCAGAGAGGCATCATCCTCTACCAAACTGCAAACAGGTTCTACTGCTAACCAAGAGTTCTTGGGATTCTGAACAGTTGACATTCACCGGGAGGGTCGAAGCCAGAGATCAGTTCCCCAGAAGAGACACACAGTGCACCTGAGAAGCCGAGCCCTGTACACCCAGAAAACCGAGCGGCTGGGATGGGGGAGGTGACAAGATGCACCACCTTGGGGTGACTGTGCTCACTAAGTACCTGGTCACCTGAGCTGCTCGGATCTGGGAAGGACACAAAACACAGGCCCAACCGACCTGCGACTTTGGAGTGTACTTGAGAACCTGAACCTGAACCTGAGCGGATTAGACCTGGGAAGTGCACACAACCCAAGGCTCACCTCAGACAGTTGCCGGCAGAGCAACCTAGAGCCTGAGAAGTGTAGACTGGGAAAGCACATACGCCGAGCGGGAGCAAACCGAGTGTGGCTGAAACTGTGAGCACTCCCCACACAGGCCAGTTATATTTGTTTGCAGTGTTTCTTCCTCCCCACAGCACTGAACTGAACAAGTGAGCCTAAATAAGTGACCACCTTCGTCTTCTTCTGTCAGGGCAGAAATTAAACACTGAAGAGACCAACAAACAGAAGAAGCTAAAATAAACAGAGGGAACTGCTTTGGAAGTGACAGGTGCAACAAATTAAAACCCTGTAGTTAGCACTGACTACATTGGAAGGGGCCTATAGATCTTGAGAAGTTTAAGCCAAATCAAGGAACTATCTGAAACTTAACTGACCTCACACTGTCCACAGCAGCTCCAGAGAAATTCCTAGATATATTTTTACTATTATCATTTTTTAAATTAAAAAAAAAATTAAGTCCTCTATTACTCCTTTAATTTTCATTTTTATAATCTACTATTACCTTGTTAAAAAATTCTATTTTTTAAGCAAACTTCATATATATATTTTATAATTTTTGTGACTTTTTTTTTTAATGTTGTACTTTTGAGAGTCTAATCTCTACTCTAGATTGTTAATCTTTGCTTTTTGGTATTTGTTATCAATTTTGTACCTTTAAGAACCCAATCTTCAGTATCCATTTTTACTTGGGAGTGTGATTACTGGCTTGATTGCTCTCTCCCCCTTTTGACTCTGCTTCTTCTCCACAAGGTCGCCTCTATCCCCTCCCTCCCCCTTCTTGTCTCTACTCAACTTTGTGAATCTCTTTGTGTGTTCTTGGCTGTGGAGAACACTGAGGGAACTGACTACCGGCTGGATCTGTTTCTCTCCTTTTGATTCCCCCTTTTCTCCTCCTGGCAACCAACTTCTGTCTCCTTCCTCCCTCTTCTCTTCTCTGTGTAACTCCATGAACATCTCTGAGGGATCCAGACTGTGGACAACACATAAGGAAGTGATTACTGGCTAGCTTGCTTGCTCCCCTTTTGATTCCCCCTCTTCTCCTGCTGCTGCTACTGCTAAGTCGCTTCAGTCGTGTCCAACTCTGTGCGACCCCATAGACGGCAGCCCACCAGGCTCCCCTGTCCCTGGGATTCTCCAAGCAAGAACACTGGAGTGGGTTGCCATTTCCTTCTCCAATGCATGAAAGTGAAAAAGTGAAAGTGAAGTCGCTCAGTCGTGTCCGACTTTTAGTGACCCCATGGACTGCAGCCTACCAGGCCCACCCACCCAAGGGATTTTCCAGGCAAGAGTACTGGAGTGGGTTGCCATTGCCTTCTCCCCTCTTCTCTTGATCACGTCTATGTCCCTCCTCACTCTTCTCTTTTCCATGTAACTCTGTGAACCTCTCTGGGTGTCCCTCACTGTGGAGAAACTTTTCATCATTAACCTAGATGTTTTATCATCAGTGCTGTACAGATGGAGAAGGCTTGAGGAAACTGTAATAATAAGACTGAACACCAGAGACAGGAGGCTTAAGTTCAAATCCTGAGAACACCAGGGAACTCCTGACTCCAGGGAACATTAATCGATAAGAGCTCATCCAAAGGCCTCCATACCTACACTGAAACCAAGCACTACCCAAGAGCCAACAAGTCCCAGAGCAAGACATACCACAAAAATTTTCCAGCAACACAGGAACACAGCCCTGAGCTTCAATATACAGGCTGCCCAAAGTTACACCAAACTCACAGACATCTCAAAACTCACTACTGGACACTTCATTGCACTCCAGAGAGAAGAAATCCAGCTTCACCCACCAGAACACCAACACAAGCTTCCCAAACCAGGAAACATTGACAAGCCACCTGTCCAAACCCACATACAGTGAGGAACCTCCACAATAAAGAGGAATCACAAACTGTTAGAATATGGAAAGGCCACCCCAAACACAACAATCTAAACAAGATGAGAAATACTCAGCAGGTAAAGGAACAGGATAATGCCCACCAAATCAAACAAAAGAGGAAGACATAGGGATTCTGCCTGAAAAAGAATTCAGAATAGTGATATTAAAAATGATCCAAAATCTTGAAAGCAAAATGAAGTTACAGATAAATAGCCTGGAGACAGGATTGAGAAGGTGCAAGAAATGTTTACAAGGACCTAGAAGAAATGAAAAAAGAGTCAATATATAATGAATAATGCAACAAATGAGATCAAAAGCACTCTGGAGGGAATCAACAGTAAAATAATGGAGGCAGAAGATAGGATAAGTAAGATAGCAGACAGAATGGTAAAAATAAATGAAGCAGAGAGGAAAAAAGAATGAAAAGAAATGAGGGCAACCTCAGAGACCTCTGGGACAATGTTAAATGCCCTGACACTCGAATCATAGGAGTCCCAGAAGAAGAACACAAAAAGAAAGACTATGAGAAAATACGTGAGGAGATAATAGTTGAAAACTTCCTTAAAATGGGGAAGGAAATAATCACCCAAGTCAAAGAAATCCAGAGAGTCCCAAACATGACAAACCCAAGGCAAAACACCCCATTAATCAAATTAACAAAGATCAAACACAAAGAACAAATATTAAAAGCAGCAAGGGAAATACAATCAATAACACACAAGGGGGTTTCCATAAGGATAATAGCTTATCTTTCAATAGAAATTCTTCTGGCTATAAGGGAATGTCAGGACATACTTAAGTGATGAAAGAGAAAAACCTACAACCCAGATTACTGTACCCAGCAAGGATCTCATTCAAATATGAAGGGAAAATCAAAAGCTTTACAGACAGGAAAAAGCTGAGATAATTCAGCATCACCAAACCAGTTCTCCAACAAATGCTAGATGATCTTCTCTAGACAGGAAAAAAAGAAGGGGTGTATAAACTCGAACCCAAAACAATAAAGTAAATGGCAACAGGATCATACTTATCAATAATTACCTTAAATATAAATGCATTGAATGCCCCAACCAAAATACAAAGTCTGGCTGAATGGATAAAAAAACGAGACCCCTATATATGTTGTCTACAAGAGACCCACCTCAAAACAAGAGACACATACAGACTGAAAATGAAGAGCTGGGAAAAGATATTCCACGGAAAGGGAGACCAAAAGAAAGCAGGAGTACTAATACTCATATCAGATAAAATAGACTTTAAAATAAAGGCTGTGAAAAGAGACAAAGAAGGACGCTACATAATGATCAAAGGATCAATCCAAGAAGAAGATATAACAATTATAAGTATATAGGCACCCAACATCACTTCATGGGAAATAGATGGGGAAACAGTGGAAACAGTGTCAGATTTTTTGGGGGGGGGCTCCAAAATCACTACAGATGGTGACTGCAGCCGTGAAATTAAAAGACGCTTACTCCTTGGAAGAAAAGTTATGACCAACGTAGATAGCATATTCAAAAGCAGAGACATTACTTTGCCAACAAAGGTCCATCTAGCCAAGGCTATGGTTTTTCCTGTGGTCATGTATGAATGTGAGAGTTGGACTGTGAAAAAAGCTGAGCACCGAAGAATTGATGCTTTTGAACTGCTGTGTTGGAGAAGACTCTTGAGAGTCCCTTGGACTGCAAGGAGATTGAACCAGTCCATCCTAAAGGAGACCAGTCCTGGGTATTCATTGGAAGGACTGATGCTGAAGCTCAAACTCCAATACTTTGGCCACCTCATGTGAAGAGTTGACTCATTGGAAAAGACACTGATGCTGAGAGGGATTGGGGTCAGGAGGAAAAGGGGACGACAGAGGATGAGATGACTGGATGGCATCAACAGCTCGATGCACATGAGTTTGGGTGAACTCTGGGAGTTGGTGATGGACAGGGAGGCCTGGTGTGCTGCAGTTCATGGGGTCGCAAAGAGTTGGACACGACTGAGCAACTGAACTGAACTGAACTGAACACAGGAGCACGACAGTATGTAAGGCAAATGCTAACAAGTATGAAAGGGGGAAATTAATAATAACAATAATAGTGGGAGACTTTAATACCCCACTCACACCTACGGATAGATCAACTGAACAGAAAATTAACAAGGAAACACAAACTTTAAGTGATACAATAGACCAGTTAGGCCTATTTGATATTTATAGGACATTTCACCCCAAAAAAACGAATTTCACCTTTTTCTCAAGTGCATAAGGAACCTTCTCCAGGATAGATCACATCCTGGGCCACAAATCTAGCCTTGGTAAAGTAAAAAAAAATATAAAAAATATATATATATATATATATATATTTTGAAATCATTCAAGCATCTTTTCTGACCACAATGCAGTAAGATTAGATGTCAGTTACAGGAGAAAAACTATTAAAAATTCAAACATATGGAGACTGAACAACACTCTGCTGAAGAACCACTAAATCACAGAATAAATCAAAAAAGAAATTAAAATATGCATAGAAATGAATGAAAAATAAAAACAAAACAGCCCAAAACCTATGTGTCACTGTGAAAGCAGTGCTACAATGAAGGTTCATAGCAGTACAGGCTTACCTCAAGAAACAAGAAAAAAGTCAAATAAATAACTTAACTCTACACTTAAAGCAACTAGAAAAGGAAGAAATGAAAAACCCCAGGGTTAGTAGAAGGAAAGAAATCTTAAAAATTAGGGCAGAGATAAATGCAAAAGAAACAAAAGAGACCATAGCAAAAATCAACAGATCTAAAATCTGGTTCTTTGAGAAGGTAAATAAAACTGACAAATCATTAACCAGACTCAACAAGAAACAAAGGGAGAATAATCAAATCAACAAAATTAGAAATGAAAATGGAGAAATCACAACAGACAACACAGAAATGCAAAGGATCATGAGACTACTATCAGTAACTATATGCCAATAAAATGGACAACTTGGAAGAAATGGACAAATTCTTAGAAAAGTACAACTTTCCAAAACTGAACCAGGAAGAAATAGAAAATCTTAACAGACCCATCACAAGCACAGAAATTGAAACTGTAAGCAGAAATCTTCCAGAAAACAAAAGCCCAGAACCAGATGTCTTCACAGCTGAATTCTACCAAAAATTTAGAGAAGAACCAACACCTATCCTATGAAAACTCTTCCAGAAAATTTCGGGAGAAAGTAAACTTCCAAACTCATTCTATGAGGCCACCATCACCCTAATACCAAAACCAGACAAAGATGCCACAAAAAAAAAGAAAACTACAGGCCAATATCACTGATGAACATAGATGCAAAAATCCTTAACAAAATTCTAGCAAAGAGAATCAAACAACATATCAGAAAGATCATACATCATGACCAAGTGGGCTTTATCCCAAGGATGCAAGGATTCAATATCCACAAGTCGATCAATGTAATACACCACACTAACAAATTGAAAGATAAAAACCATATGATTATCTCAATAGAAGTAGAGAAAGCCTTTGACAAAATTCAACATCCATTTATGATAACACCCCTCCAGAAAGCAAGAATAGAAGGAATGTACCTCACCAGCTTCCCTGGTGGCTCAGATGGTAAAGCATCTGCCTGCAAGGCGGGAGACCCGGGTTCGATCACTGGGTTGGGAAGACCCCCTGGAGAAGGAAATGGCAACCCACTCCAGTATTCTTGCCTGGAAAATCCCATGGATGGAACCTGGTAGGCTACAGTCCACGGGGTCGCAAAGAGTCAGACACGACTGAGCAACTTCACTTCACTTCACCTCAATATAATAAAAGCTATATATGGCAAACCCACAGCAAACATTATCCTCAATGATGAAAAATTGAAAGTATTTCCCCTGAATTCAGGAACAAGACAAGGGTGACCATTCTCACCACTGCTATTCAACATAGCTTTGGAAATTTTGGTCACAGAAATAAGAGCAGAAAAAGAAATAAAAGGAATCCAGATTGGAGCAGAAGAAGTAAAACTCTCACTATTTGCATATTACATGATCCTCTACATAGAAAACCCTAAAGACTCCACCAGAAAATTACTAGAGCTAATCAATGAATATAGTAAAGTTGCAGGATATAAAATCAACACACAAAAATTCCTTGTATTCCTATACACTAACAGTGAGAAAACAAGAAGAGAGATTAAGGAAACAATTCCATTCACCATTGCAATGAAAATAACAAAATACTTAGGAATATATCTACCTAAAAAAAAAAAAAGATATATATATATATATATATATATATATATATATATATATATATATATATATAACTACAAAGCACTGGTGAAAGAAATCAAAGAGGACACATATAAATGGAGAAATATACTGTGTTAATGGGTTGGGAGAATCAATATAGTGAAAATGAGTATACTACCCAAAGCAATCTATAGATTCAATGTAATCCCTATCAAGCTACCAACGGTATTTTTCAGAGAACTAGAACAAATAATTTCACAATTTGCATGGAGATACAAAAAACTTTGAATAGACAAAGCAATCTTGAGCAAGAAGAATGGAACTGGAGGAATCAACCTGCCTGACTCAGGCTCTACTACAAAGCCACAGTTATCAAGACAGTATGGTACTGGCACAATGACAGAAATATATATCAGTGGAACAAAATAGAAAGCCCAGAGATTAAACCCATGCACCTATGTACACCTTATCTTTGACAAAGGAGGAAAGAATACACAATGGAGAAAAAACAATCTCTTTAACAAGTGGTGCTGGGAAAACTGGTCAACCACTTGTAAAATAATGAAACTAGAACACTTTCTAACACCATACACAAAAATAAACCCCAAATGGATTAAAGATCTAAATGTAAGACCAGAAACTATAAAACTCCTCAAGAAAAACATAGGCAAAACACTTTCGGACATAAATCACATCAGGATCCTCTATGACCCACCTCCCAGAGTAATGGAAATAAAAGAAAAAATAAATAAATATATGGCACCTAATTAAACTTAAAAGCTTCTGCACAATGAAGGAAAGGTGAAAAGACAGCCTTGAGAATGGGAGAAAATAATAGCAAATGAAGCAATTGACAAAGAATTAATCTCAAGTTATACGAGCAACTCCTGCAGCTCAATTCCAGAAAAAAAAAAAAAAAAAAAGCCAAAGAATTAAACAGACATTTCTCCAAAGAAGACATACAGATGGCTAATAAACACATGAAAAGATGCTCAACATCACTCATTATCAGAGGAATGCAAATCAAAAACACAATGAGGTACTATTTCACGCCAGTCAGAACTGCTGCTATCCAAAAATCTACAAGCAATAAATGCTGGAGAGGGCGTGGAGAAAAGGGAACCCTCTTACACTGTTGGTGGGAGTGCAAACTAGTACAGCCACTATGAGGAATAGTGTGGAGATTCCTTAAAAAACTGAAAAAAAATTGCCATATGACCCAGCAATCTCACTGCTGGGCATACACACTGAGGAAACCAGAATTGAAAGAGACATGTGTACCTCAATGTTCATCACAGCACTGTTTATAATAGCCAGGACGTGGAAGCAACCTAGATGTCCATCAGCAGACGAATTAATAAGAAAGCTGTTGTACATATACACAATGGAATATTACTCAGTCATTAAAAAGAATACATTTGAATCAGTTCTAATGAGGTGGATGAAACTGGAGCTTATTATACAGAGTGAAGTAAGCCAGAAAGAAAAATATCAATATGGTATACTAATGCATATATATGGAATTTAGAAAGATAGTAATGATAACCCTATATGTCTGACAGCAAAAGAGACACTGATATATAGAACAGTCTTTTGGACTCTGTGGGAGAGGGCGAGGGTGGGGTGATTTTGGAGAATTATATTCAAACATATGTGAAACAGGTCGCCAGCCCAGGTTCAATGCATGGGACAGGGTGCTCGGGGGTGGTTCACTAGGACGACCCAGAGGGATGGGATAGGAAGGGAGGTAGGAAGGGGTTTCAGGATGGGGAACACATGTACACTCGTGGCTGATTCATGTCAATATATGGCAAAACCACTACAATATTGTAATTAGCCTCCAATTAAAATGAATAAATTTATTAAGAAAAAACTGTCATTACCTTGAATTACTTTTTATAATTAAAGTAAAATGAAAATGATAATAAAAAAAGAGATCACCATACTACCCATGTTTATAATCTGAAAAATAAAAGAAAACTCAACTTTGAAAAAAAAATTAAAAGTCAGGTCTCATGACAATTTCAGTTTCTCATTTTAATGTGTGATTTTGCTTACTTACTGAACACATGTTAGTTGTTTCAGACATCATAGGCAGTGCTGAGGGTAAAATAATAATAATCATTAGTAATTAAAATAAAATTTAAAATAATGAGCATTATTATAAGAATGTATTTTTTTGGTTGGTTGTCTTCAAAAAAATGTATTTGTTTTTAGTTGAAAGCTAATTGCTTTACAATTTTGTGTTGATTTTTGCCATACATCAGCATGATTCAGCCAGAGATATACATGCATGTGTCCTCTACCCCTTGAGCCTCCCTCCCACCCAGTCACTTCATCCCACCTCTGGAGGTTGTCAGAGAGCACTGGGTTGAGTTCCCTGCATCATACAGAAAATTCCCACTGGCTATCTATTTTACATATCATAATGCATATGTTTCAGTGCTACTCTTGCAATTTGTCCCACCTTCTCCTTCCCTTGCTGTGTCCACGAATCTGTTTATATGTCTACGTGTCTGTTGCTGCCTTGCAAATAGGTTCATTAGTGCTATTTTTCAACATTCCGTATATATGCATTAATATTCAATATTTGTTTTTTTGCTTTCTGATTTACTTCAGTCTGTAAAGTAGGCTCTAGGTTTATCCACCTCAGTAGAATTGACTCAAATTCATTCTCTAGGGCTGAGTTATATTCCAATGTACAAATGTACCATAACTTCTTTATCCATTCACCTGTCAATGGACATCTAGTTTGCTTCATGTCCTGGCTGTTGTAAATGGTTTTCTCTAGGCATGTGCCCAGTAATGGGATTTCTGAGTCATATGGTAGCTTTATTCCTACTTTTTAAAGAATTCTCCATACTGTTCTCAACACCCTCCTTAGCATTTATTTTTTGTAGACTTTTTGATGATGGCCATTCTGACTGGTGTGAAGTGAGTGATACCTCATTGTAGCTTGAATTTGAATTTCTCTGATTATAAAGATATTGAACATATTTTCATGTGTTTATTAGCCATATGTATGTCTTTTTTGGAGAAATGTCTGTTTAGATCTTCTGTCCATTTTTTGATTGGGTTGTTTGTTTTTTCTGATGTTGAGTTGCCTGAGCTGTATGTATCTTGCTGTGATTTTTGTCACAATGAGATCTGCCTATGTTTTCCTCTAAGAGTTTTAGAGTTTCTGGTCTAACACTTAGGTCTTTAATCCATTTTGAGTTTATCTTTGTGTATGGCATTAGGAAGGATTCTAATGTCATTCTTTTATACATAAGTGTCTACCTTTTGCCAGCATCACTTTTGAAGGGAGAAAACTTACACTATGTTTTCTCCATGGTGTATTTTTTACTCCTTTGACAACGATAAAGTGCCCATAGGTTCATGGATTTATCTCTGGGTTTTCTATTTTGTTCTATTGGTCTATATTTCTGTTTTTGTGCTAGTACCATATTGTCTTGTTGACTGCAACTTTGTACTATAGTCTGAAAACAATGTATGTTAAGTTGTCACCAGAAACACTCCATAGCATAGGTACTCCCAATTATTCCATTTTTCAGGTGAGAAGCTAAAGCAAGAAAGAAATTTAATGACAACCATAGTTAGGAAGTGTTGGAGCTAGGTTTCTAAGCCTCTTAATCACTACACTTTTTTGTAGGTAGTGTTATTATCATCGGATATTTTGACTATCTAGAAAGAAAATAAAGATCAAAGTCCACCATGAGAAAACACTTAAACACTCATTTATCTACAAAGTTTACCCACAAGTTACCTAAAAAGCTGCATCCATCTTTCCCAGCACCTACTTTACTAGTTATGACAAAAGAAAGCCCCAAGAGTATTTAGTGGTTACCTCCAACCTACAGCTCTTTTAAAATGACACAGCAACCAGTTTGTGGATAATTGCTGTACTGAAAGACTAAAATAAGAGTAAGAAACTTAGTTTTTCATTTTGTCTTGAACTTGGTACCTTATTTTCATTCTAATGACACATGCTTTTACAAGTTCCTCCTGCTCCATATCTCAGGTACTATACTAGACTTTGCAATAATGATTATGACTTTGTTACCTGTCTTGGAAAACATTTTAATATTTTTAAATTGCCCTTGAAATAGTTTTTTTTTTTTTTTTTCCTGTAATCTTTCAAACCCTATTAGACAATTACTTGATGACAGGAAAACTTTTGTCTCTATTTCACCACGATCTTCTAGTGCTTTTCTCAGGACAGGAAATCAGTAAATGTTTTTTTGAAATTAATTAAAGAAATTTGTCTCCAATTACAGCTAGGGGTTCACAAAATCATCATCATAAATTTCCTAGTTCATACATTATTATCAAAAGGCAAAAAGATAGGACACTGGATGTAGGTGACCAATATGCTATTGGAGATCAGTGGAGAAATAACTCCATAAAGAATGAAGAGAAGGAGCCAAAGCAAAAACAACACCCAGTTGTGGATGTGACAGGTGATAGAAGCAAGGCCTGATGCTGTAAAAGAGCAATATTGCATAGGAACCTGGAAGGTTAGATCCATGGATTAAGGCAAATTGGAAGTGGTCAAACAGGAGATGGCAAGAGTGAACATTTTAGGAATCAGGGAACTAAAATGGGGTGGAATGGGTGACTTTAACTCAGATGACCATTGTATCTATTACTGTGGGCAATAATTTCTTAGAATAAATGGAGTAGCCATCATAGTCAACAAAAGAATCTGAAATGCAGTAATTTGATGCAATCTCAAAAACGACAGAATGATCTCTGTTCATTTTCAGGCAAACCACTCGATATCATGGTAATTGAAGTATATGCATGACCAGTAATGCTGAAGAAGTTTAAGTTGAATGGATCTATGAAGACTTACAAGACCTTTTAGAACTAACACCCAAAGAAGATGTCATTTTTATTATAGGGCACTGGAATGCAAAAGTAGGAAGTCAAGAACTGCCTGGAGTAACAGGCAAATTTGGACTTGGAACACAGAATGAAGTAGGGCAAAAGCTAATAGAGTTTTGCCAAGAGAACACATTGGTCATAGCAAACACCCTCTTTCAACAACACAAAATAAGACTCTACACATGGACATCACAGATGGTCTACTCCAAAATCAGGCTGATTATATTCTTTGCAGCCAAAGATGGAGAAACTCTATGAAATCAGCAAAAAAAAAAAAAGACCAGGAGTTGACTGTGGCTCAGTTCGTGAACTCTTTATTGTCAAATTTAGACTTAAATTGAAGAAAGTGGGGGAAACCAATAGACTATTCAGGTATGACCTAAATCAAATCCCTTGCAATTAAACACTGGAAGTGAGAAATAGATTTAAGAAAGTAGATCTGATAGAGTGCCTGAAGAACTATGGACAGAGGTTCGTGACATTGTACAGGAAACAGAAATCAAGAACATTCCCAGGAAAAAGAAATGCAAATAGGCAAAATGGTTGTCTGAGGAGGACTTACAAATAGCTGATAAAAGAGGAGTAGTAAAAATAAAAGGAGAAAAGGAAAGATATACCCATTTCAATGCAGAGTTCTAAAGAATAACAAGGAGAGATAAGAAAGTCTTCCTGAGTGATGAGTGCAAAGAAATAGAGAATAACAAATAGAATGGGAAAGACAAGAGATCTCTTCAAGAAAATTAGAGATACCAAGGGAACACTTTATGCAAAGATAGGCTCAATAAAGGACAGAAAAGGTATGGACTTAACAGAAGCAGAAGATATTAAGAATAGGTGGCAAGAATATATGGAAAAACTGTACAAAAAAGATGTTCACGACCCAGATAATCATAATGGTGTGATTACTCACCTAGAGCCAGACATCCTGGAATGTGAAGTCAAGTGGGCCTTAGGAAGCATCACTATGAACAAAGCTAGTGGAGGTGATAGAATTCCAGTTGAAGTATTTCAAAACCTAATATATGATGCTGTGAAACTGCTGAACTCAGTATGCCAGCAAATTTGGAAAACTTAGCAGTGGCCATAGGACTGCAAAAGGTCAACTTTAATTCCAACCCTGAAAAAAGGCAAAGTCAAAGAATGATGAAACTAGTGCATAATCGCACTCATCTCAGACACGAGTAAGGTAATGCTCAAAATTCTCCAAGCCAGGCTTCAGTAACACGGGAACCGTGAACTTCCAGGTGTTCAAGCTGATTTTAGAAAAGGCAGAGGAACCAGAGATCAAATTGCCAACATCCAATGGATCATCAATAAAGCAAAAGAGTTCCAGAAATCATCTACTTCTACTTCATTGACTATGCCAAAGCCTTTGACTATGTAAATCACAACAACCTGTGGAAAATTCTGAAAGAGATAGGAATACCAGAACAACTGACCTCCCTCTTGAGAAACCTGTATGCAGGTCAGGAAGTAACAGAACTGGACATGGAACAACAGACTGGTTCCAAATAGGAAAAGGAGTATGTCAAGTCTGTATATTATCACCCTGCTTATTTAACTTATATGCAGAGTACATCATGAGAAATGCTGGGCTGGAGGAAGCACAAGCTGGAATCAAGATTGCCGGGACAAATATCAATAACCTCAGGTATGCAGATAACAGCATCCTTATGGCAGAAGATGAAGAAGAACTAAAAAGCCACTTGGTGACAGTGAAAGAGGAGAGTGAAAAAGTTGGCTTAAATCTCAATATTCAGAAAACTAAGATCATGGCCTCTGGTCCCATCACTTCATGGGAAATAGATGGGGAAACAGTGGAAACAGTGTCAGACTTTATTTTTCTGGGCTCCAAAATCACTGCAGATGGTGACTGCAGCCATGAAATTAAAAGAAGCCTTCTCCTTGGCAGGAAAGTTATGACCAACTTAGCATATTAAAAAGCAGAGACAAAGCAGTTGACCTTGTCCACAAACATCCATCTAGTGAAGACTATGGTTTTTCCAGTAGTCTTGTAGGGATGTGAGAGTTAGACTATAAAGAAAGGTGAGCACCAAAGAATTGATGCTTTTGAACTGTGGTGTTGGAAAAGACTCTTGAGAGTACCTTGCACCGCAAGGAGATACAACCAGTCCATCCTAAAGGAGATCAGTCTTGAGTGTTTATTGCAAAGACTGATGCTGAAGCTGAAACTCCAATAGTTCAGCCACATAATGCACAGAGGTGACTCATTGGAAAAGACCCTGATGCTGGGAAAGATTGAAGGTGGGAGAAGAAGGGGACGACAGAGAATAAGATGGTTGGATATCATCCTGCCTCAATGGACGTGAGCTTGGGAAGCTCTGGGGAGTTGGTGATGGCTAGGGAAACCCGGCATTTTGCAGTCTTGGGGTCTCAAAGACTCGGACATGTCTGAGCCACTGAACTGATAGATGAGTTCAGAGGATAAGTGTCTGGGCAGACAGTTGAGAAACTTAGCTCTATACAGATTTATTTAAGGTTCTTATCATGTTTTTCTATCAAAAAGTACTCCTAATATTTTTATTGAATTTACATGTGATCAAAGGTGTCATATCTTAATGTATATACCTCAATAACCATTGCCTCAAATAATGATTTACAACATTTACATAATCAGAGAAGCTTTATTTTTTCCCTTTTATTTAGTCTGTTCCCAAACTTCCCAGAAGTATTCACTGATTCGATTTGTATCATCATGAATTTGTCTATTCTAAAACTTCACAAAAATGCAACTGTATGACAGAAACTCTTTGATGTCAAACTTTTTTTGGGGGGGTTCAATATCATATTTTGAAAATTCATCTGTGCTGCTGAATGGTAATTTTAAATATCTTATGAACTTTATTCAATAATATATAAATTGGGAAGCATTCAATCTAGCAAATAGTAAGGATATTCAAGAACTGTACAAAGAAAAGTGATTTTAATAGGTAGAAAGTGTGACAAGGAAGTCATTATCGAAGAATAGGCTGTTTGTGGTGAAAATGCGTTCCTTTAGGGCACTGTGGTGCCAAGGGTTTATCAGGTAGTTTCCTCACTAGTTTTGATTTGATAGTTCTATATTGACTAAAGTTCCACTTCTGGGAGAGACTGGAACTAATGAGGTTAATGTCTTGGTATCGTGTTATGGACTAATTCAAGTGACACAATTTATGACCTGTTGTCTTTTTATTTTTTGTAACATTCATTGCTGACTTATATTCCATGATAACACATTATACTACAGTGTGTTTATTAATTCTCTCTGTTTTAAACATTCCAGTTACTTCCAGAACTTTTCCATGGTATATAAATCTTGTATGACTTTTCTAAGACAAATCTTTATGAGGACATACATTATCATTTTTCCTGAGTAAATGCATGGGGATGGAATCACTGAATCATATAATAAGCATTCTTAACTAAAAGAAAATACAGTTGTCAAGTAGCTTTTCAAAGGGCTATAGTATTTTATTCTCTCAAAAACAATGGATCAGAATTTCAGTTGCTTCATAGTCTAACTTTTAGTACTGTCAATTTCTTTAAAAATAATTCCTGTAGGTTTGATATACTATCTCTTAATAAATTTTCTTTGTATTTCACTGATGCCCAATCCTCTTGATGAAAGTGAAAGAGGAGAGTGAAAAAGTTGGCTTAAAGCTCAACATTCATAAAACTAAGATCATGGCATCTGGTCTCATCACTTCACGGGAAATAGATGGGAAAAGAGTGGAAACAGTGCCAGACTTTATTTTTTGGGGCTCCAAAATCAATGCAGAAATGTGATTGCAGGCATGAAATTAAAAGACGCTTACTCCTTGGAAGGAAAGTTATGACCAACCTTGATAGCATATTCAAAAGCAGACACATTACTTTGCCAACAAAGGTCCATCTAGCCAAGGCTATGGTTTTTCCAGTAGTCATGTATGGATGTGAGAGTTGGACTGTGAAGAAAGCTGAATGCTGAAGAATTAATGATTTGAACTGTGGTGTTGGAGAAGACTCTTGAGAGTCCCATGGACTGCAAGGAGATCCAACCAGTCCATTCTAAAGGAGATCAGTCCTGGGTATTCTTTGGAAGGAATGATGCTAAAGCTGAAATTCTAGTACTTTGGCCACCTCATGCGAAGAGTTGACTCATTGGAAAAGACCCTGATGCTGGGAGGGATTGGGGGCAGGAGGAAAATGGGATGACAGAGGATGAGATGGTTGGATGGCATCACCGACTCGATGGATGTGAGTTTGAGTGAACTCAGGGAGTTGGCGATGGATAGGGAGGCCTGGCACGCTGTAATTCATGGGGTGGCAAAGAGTCGGACACGACTGAGCAACTGAACTGAACTGAGCTGATGCCCAATAACAGTGTATATTATTTTATGTGATTTGCTCCTTCCTATATCTTCTTTTGTGAAGTGTTTATTCAATTAATTTTTCTTAATGCTTGTCTTTAACATCAATTTGTATGAGTCTTTACATATTCTGCATGCAAATTCTTTGCCAGATGTGTGTATTGTAATTTTTTCTTCAGTCTGTGACTTGCCTTTTCATTTACTAAATGGTTATTTGAAGAACAGAAGTTTTGCATTTAATAAATTATCTTTTTTAAATTTTATTTTTGCTTTTATTTATATATGATATATATAGCACATCAAAACAGATAAATTACAGAAAATTATAACAATTGCATATTTTTTAAAGGACAAGATTGTAAAGATTCCATTGAACCTATATATTGTATTAGACATACATTTAACTTTAAATTTCTTCTAAACAAAGCAGAGGGAATAGCTTACAGTGACCATTAGATAAGGAGAAAAATGAGATAAGCAGAAGTATTTCTGATAAGGAGACTTATAGAAAATTATTCCAGCAGACTTTCATAAAGATGATACTGTAGCATTATGGTGAGGAGTATTTGCAACAATATTCTTTAATAAATAGTATAACCATTATATTCATTGTTTTTAGCCTGCTCTGTGCCTTTGAAGGGGCTTCCCTTGTGGCTCAGCTGGTAAAGAATCCACCTGAAATGCGGGAGACCTGAGTTCGATTCCTGGGTTGGGAAGATCCCCTGGAGAAGGGAAAGGCTACCCACTTCAGTATTCCGGCCTGAAGAATTCCATAGACTAAGGGAAAGACTCCTCAGTTCAGTTCAGTTCAGTTCAATTCAGTCGTTTAGTCGTGTCCGACTCTTTGCAACCCCATGAATTGCAGCACGCCAGGCCTTCCTGTCCATCACCATCTCCCGGAGTTCATTCAAACTCACATCCATCGACTCGGTGATGCCATCCAGACATCTCATCCTCTGTCATCCCCTTTTCCTCCTGCCCCCAGGCCCTCCCAGCATCAGAGTCTTTTCCAATGAGTCAACTCTTTCAACGAGGTGGCCAAAGTAGTCAAGGCTATGTTTGTTGGCAAAGTAATATGTCTGCTTTTGAATATGCTATCTAGGTTGGTCATAACTTTCCTTCCAAGGAGTAAGAGTCTTTTAATTTCATGGCTGCAGTCATCATCTGCAGTGATTTTGGAGCCCCAGAAAATAAAGTCTGACACTGTTTCCACTACTTCCCCATCTATTTCCCATGAAGTGGTGGGACCAGATGCCATGATCTTAGTTTTCTGAATGTTGAGCTTTAAGCCAACTTTTTCACTCTCCTCTTTCACTTTCAAGAGGCTCATTAGTTCCTCTTCACTTTCTGCATTTAGGGTGGTGTCATCTGCATATCTGAGGGGGGCTGTTGCATTTTAAGAGAAATCAACAAAAGACCATGGACAGAGGAGAAATAGTTCAGTGTGTTTATTCATCTTGCTCCCATTGTTAGTGGAAGCACACTGACTGAAACCGCCCACCCTGGCCAGGCACCATATTAACCATTTGCATGAGTTGTTTTAGGACAGGAGGTCCTGGTAAGGAACACGAAACTAATAAGCCACCACCAACCAGAAGAGTTCTGGAAAGGTCAAAACAAGACACCATGTATCTGACCACCTCCCAGAATCCTTCTCTCTGGCATCCATCTTGGCTGAACAAGGTATGCACCACCAGGAAGGACTCTGAGTCAGAATGATTGGCTAAAGACAACCCAGAAACTAATCCCATCACCATAAAAGCCTGAGGCTGCAAGCTATGAGAAAGAGCTGTTCTTCTGGATTCCCTTACCCTACATTCAGGTGCCATTTCCCTGTAAAATCTCTTGCTTTGTCAACACATGTGTCTCCTCAGACAATTCATTTCTGAGTGTTAGACAAGAGTCCAGTTTCAGGCCCTGGAAGGAGTCCTCCTTCCTGCAACACCACCATGCAGGGCCAATGGTTTCAGCATTGGTTACATGTCTTCACTTCTAAGAGCTTCTGTTGGGTTGGTGTCTACCAGAGTTATAGCTGTGATTCTGGTAACACCATTCCTCCTATTGCTTCTTCAGATCCAATGATGCATTGCAGTTCTTTGTTGGTTCTTTTAACACTGCCCACTCTTAGTCACTTCTTTTCCTGGCTCTCTTCCATTAACCCTTTGAATTTACCATTTCTTTCCTGCCAAAAGTAAGAGACAGCCAGAAAAAAGAGCTAGGACATTTCTTGTAATGTTCTTCAGTGTATGGCCAGGGTATTTCACCAAAACCAAATATTCAGTGTTATGCATGGATCTCAGGTAGTTTGCATTAATCTATGGACATAATTCACCTTATCTCTAAATATGATTTGACTCCTCTTTTTCAAAATAAATACAAAAAACACAAAGCAATATTTTAGATTCAGATGCCTCTGGACAAACTTCCAAATACATTCTCTATCAAATGTGTGTGTGTTTAAAAATTTTATATATTTTCAGATATGTGCAGAAGTAAGCTATTTTTATATTTTCATGTTGTAATAACATTGGGCTTATCTTTTCTTGTTGGGACTTCCCTTGTGGCTCAGCTGGTAAAAAAAAAAAAAAAATCGCCTGCAATGTGGGAGACCTGGGTTCGATCCCTGGCTTGGGAAGATCCCCTGGATCTGGGAAAGGCCTCCCACTCCAGTGTTCTGGCCTGGAGAATTCCATGGAGTGTGTAGTCCATGGTTGCAAAAAGTCAGACATGACTAAGTGACTTTCACTTTCACTGTTGTTATAATTCAGAGGAGGTTACTGGAAATCTTTGTGCATTTGTATCATATGGAACGTGATTATCATTTTGATGATAAATTTGTGGAATTGGAATCCTCCATGGCCAATAAGTAGAAAGAATCAGTTTCTTGGGACGTCTTCAGAGACCTGCAGAGGAAATATATTAAAAAAAAAAAAAAAATCAAGTATTTGAATATTTAAATCCTCTGATTTAAATACAAATAATAAGATGTATATGTGCACATGAAATGCATATATTATTTATTAGAATAATGCCTTGACTCTAACTTAGTGTTGACTGCTAATCTGAAATTTAATAGAGCATTTGATCATTATTTTGCTCCACATGCTGATCTCCTTTGTGATACTATTTCCCATGGAAGTCAGTCCTTGGGTCTCACTTTGAAATGGAAACTGACAAAAACATGACAACACTTTCTTACGTATCTTCTTAAAGCAATTGTTAGTTTCAGTTCAGTTTAGTCACTCAGTCATGTCCGACTATTTGTGACCCCATGGACTGCAGCACGCCAGGCCTCCCTGTCCATCATCAACTCCCAGAGTTTACTCAAATTCATGTGCATTGAGTTAGTTATGCTATCCAACATTTTCATCCTTTGTCATCCTCTAATCCTACTGCCTTCAATCTTTCCCAGCATCAGGGACTTTTCTTATGAGGCAATTCTTTGCATCAGGTGGCCAAAGTATTGACGTTTCAGCTTCAGCATCAGTCCTTTCAATGAATATTGAGGACTTATTTCCTTTAGGATGGACTGCTTGGATCTCCTTGAAGTCCAAGGGAATCTCAAGAGTCTTTTCCAACACCATAGTTCAAAAGCATCAATACTTTCTTGCTCAGCTTTCTTTATAGTTCAACTCTCACATCCATACATGACTATTGGAAAAACCATAGCTTTGACTAGACGAAACGTTCTTCCAAGAAGCAAGCATCTTTTAATTTTATGGCTTCAGTTACCATCTGCAGTGACTTTGGAGTCCCCCAAAATAAAGTCTGTCACTGTTTCCACTGCTTCCCTATCTATTTGCCATGAAATAATGGGATCAGATACCATGATCTTAGGTTTCTGAATGTTGAGTTTTAAGCCAACTTTTTCACTCTCCTCTTTCACTTTCATTAAGAGCCTCTTTAATTCTTCACTTTCTGCCATAAGGGTGGTGTCATCTGCATATCTGAGGTTACTGATATTCCTCCTGGCAAACTTGATTCCAGCTTGTGCTTCCCTCAGTCCAGCGTTTCTCATGATGTAATCTGCATCTAAGTTAAATAAGCAGGTTGACAATATACAGCTTTGATGTACTCTTTTTCCTATTTGGAACCAGTCTGTCATTCCTTGTCCAGTTCTAACTATTGCTTCCTGACCTGCATACAAATTTCTCAAGGGGTAGGTTAGGTGGTTTTGTATTCTCATCTCTTTCAGAATTTTCCAGTTTGTTGTGATCCACACAGTCAAAGGTTTTGGCATAGTCAATAAAGCAGAAGTAGATGTTTTTCTGGAACTTCTTACTGTTTTGATGATCCATCGGATGTTGGCAATTTGATCTATGTTTCCTCCGTCCTTTCTAAATTCACCTTGATGGAAATTCACAGTTCACATACTGTTGAAGCCTGGTTTGGAGAATTTTGAGCATTACTTTACTAGCGTGTGAGATGAGTGCAACTGTGCGGTAGTCTGAGCATTCTTTGGCATTGCATTTCTTTGGGATTGGAATGAAAACTGACCTTTTCCAGTCCTGTGGCCACTGATGAGTTTTCCAAATTTGCTGGCGTATTGAGTGCAGCACTTTCACAGCATCATCTTTCAGGATTTGAGACAACTCAATTGGAATTCCATCACCTCCACTAGCTTTGTTTGTGGTGATGCTTCCTAAAGCCCACTTGACTTTGCATTCCAGGATGTCGGGCTCTAGGTGAGTGATCACACCATCATGATTATCTGGGTTGTGAAGATCTTTTTTGTATAGTTCTTCTGTATATTCTTGCCACCTCTTCTTAATATTTTCTGCTTCTGTTAAATCTGTACCATTTCTCTCCTTTATTGTGCACCCTGCTTTTATTTTTTTTTAATCCTCAATGTTTTCTTCTTCTCCATTAAATGACTTCTTATGTATAACAGCAATACAACTGAGTACCTGTCATAAAATATTGATACTTCATTACAAACCTCCTTTAATACTTGTGTTACTTTTTTCTTTTGCTGCCATGATAAATATCTCAAACTGAGTGGTTTAAATAATACAGATTCATTGTCTCAGAGTTCTACTATCTGTAAGACTGAGATCATGGTGTCAGCAAGACCATTTTCATTCTAAAAGCAGTAGCCAAAAGTTTGTTCCAGACCTTTCTCCTTAGCTGTTACAATATAACTCCACCATAACACGGATTCTTCCAGTGTGTGTATATATATCCAAGATTTCCCTTTTAATAAGTAATATTGGATTAAGGCCCCACCTTATATCATTATGATCGCATTTCAATTAACTCTATATATCTGCAATAACTCTATTCTCAAATAAGGCCTCATTCTGAGCTACTTCAAGTTATACATTCAACACATAAATTTTGGTAGGATATAATTTAACTCAGAGTAGCAAAAGGCAATGGCAACCCACCCCAGTACTCTTGTCTGGAAAATCCCATGGACGGAGGGGCCTGGTGGGCTGCAGTCCATGGGGTCGCTAGGAGGTAGACACAACTGAGCGACTTCACTTTCACTTTTCACTTTCATGCACTGGAGAAGGAAATGGCAACTCACTCCAGTATTCTTGCCTGGAGAATCTCAGGGATGGGGAGCCTGGTGGGCTGCCTTCTATGGGGTCACACAGAGTCGGACACGACTGAAGCAACTTAGCAGCAGCAGCAGCAAAATATCAATTAAAACAATTTTCTTTACACAATCTGTTCATATGGAACTATGCACTAATGAAATACTATTTGTATTTTATTTGTATTTGTTAGCTTTGAATTGCAATATTGTGATTCCTTTTATAATAGAGATATTTTAATGAAATGATAATTTAGACTTATTTAAATATTTGATAACTCTATCTTTTTTTGAAACTAGAAATGGAGATCTTAGTTTTGGGGTAGCATAAAGCAAAGTTATCTGCAATTTGCTTCAAGGAGCAATTAGCTATATCAAATGCATTATTTATATAAATAGTATATCAATTCCTACTATCTTAAGTTTCTCCTGAAGAGTATTTTGAGACTATGAAAATATTTAATATTTCTTTTAAGTCATTAGGTTACTAGAACTAAATTAATAGTTCAGCACTCTAAATAGCATCCTTCTCCTTTGAAAGAGTGTCTGATAGTGTTTCTAATGTGCTAGATGTATCCCATTTGGAAACTATCAAGGATTTATTTGCCTTTGAAGAATTTCTGTGCATAAATTAAAATTCCATAATCCTTTTGATTTTCTATTATAAAACTCTTTGTAATATGAGCTTTTCTGGGAAAAAATAAAGGAAAAAAAAAAGAATAATCTAGGTGACTACAATCTTTTACCTTTTGATTTTTCTATTGAGTTAGCCAAAACAAAGGTAGGTTATTTATTGTTGTACTTACTGCTTTTAAACATAGTTTAAAATAATGATCACTTTGTTGACTTTTTAGAAAACTGATATAGGGTCATTTAATAAGAATTTCAGCAAAACAGATAAGAAAATTTAAAAAAAAATAAAGGATGAAAGAAAGAAATACAGTAGATAGATGATGACAGATAAATAAAAAAGAAAGATATGAAGAAGAAATCATTGAATATAGGGATTAATTAGACAAAGTCATCGCTTAAAAATGAAAAACAAAAGCCAATGTTAAACCCCAGATTGACACCATTCCTTTTCATTTTGGAAAGGACAATTATTTATTATCTTTATCATTATATGGATAGACTTTTACTCTCTAGGTACAGATTTACCTTGCCCACCCACAGCAAGTAGTGCTAAAAATAGTGTTCCTACAATGCTGCAGAAAGGAAATCACTTCTCACATTTTATTCTAAATCCAACTAAATATTTTCTTACAGTCCTCAAGTGCTTATAAAAATACTGCAACTTACCTCCTTCACTTTATTTAATTAACTCATGCCTCCCATTTTCTTATATGATTCATATATTTCAAAACATAAATACTGCTCTAAATGTGGCTTAATTTATATTTATTTTTATATGCATTAGTTTAACACTGTTAAAATATAAACTGATGTATAATAAGCATTTTGAGTTTATTTGACCAAAAATTGATTTGAATCGGACAACATTCAATCTAACTGATAGAAATAAGCTCCCAAGTCTTTCATGTGCAAAATGAAAAGACTTTTATAGACAAAGGGAGTAGGAATAAGAAAGTTATATTAAGAAAAAATTAATTATTCCAAGTTTCCTTTCCTTTATAGGATGTTAGGGATCTATCTGGTAGATTACCCAAATAATGTTGACGAGACAGTTCTTGACTGACTGCTCTAAGACCATTTTTTCTTGGAGATCCAAAGCTATAAATAAGTTATTAGAGATCAGATCAGTCACTCAGTCGTGTCTGACTCTTTTCGACCCCATGAACTGCAGCACGCCAGGCCTCCCTGTCCAACACTAACTCCCGGAGTTCACTGAGACTCACGTCCATCGAGTCAGTAATGCCATCCAGCCATCTCATCCTCTGTCGTCCCCTTCTCCTCTTGCCCCCAATCCCTCCCAGCATCAGAGTCTTTTCCAATGAGTCAACTCTTCGCATAAGGTGGCCAGTGTACTGGAGTTTCAGCTTTAGCATCATTCCTTCCAAAGAAATCCCAGGGCTGATATCCTTCAGAATGCAATGGTTGGATCTCCTTGCAGTGCAAGGGACTCTCAAGAGTCTTCTCCAACACCACAGTTCAAAAGCATCAATTATTCGGCGCTCAGCCTTCTTCACAGTCCAACTCTCACATCCATACATGACCACAGGAAAAACAATAGCCTTGGCTAGATGGACCTTTGTTGGCAAAGTAATGTCTCTGCTTTTGAATATGCTATCTAAGTTGGTCATAACTTTCCTTCCAAGGAGTAAGCGTCTTTTAATTTCATGGCTGCAGTCACCATCTGCAGTGATTTTGGAGCCCAGAAAAATAAGGTCTGACACTGTTTCCACTGTTTCCCCATCTATTTCCCATGAAGTGATGGCACCGGATGCCATGATCTTCATTTTCTGAATGTTGAGTTTTAAGCCAACCTTTTCACTCTCCACTTTCACTTTCATCAAGAGGCTTTTTATTTCCTCTTCATTTTCTGCCATAAGAGTGGTGTCATCTGCATATCTGAGGTTATTGATATTTCTCCCGGCAATCTTGATTCCATCTTGTGTTTCTTCCAGTCCAGCATTTCTCATGATGTACTCTGCATATAAGTTAAATAAACAGGGTGACAATATACAGCCTTGGCATACTCCTTTTCCTATTTGGAACCAGTCTGCTGTTCCATGTCCAATTCTAACTGTTGCTTCCTGACCTGCATACAAATTTCTCAAGAGGCAGGTAAGTTGGTCTGATATTCCCATCTCTTGAAGAATTTCCCACAGTTTATTGTGATCCACACAGTCAATGTGGTCCACTGGAGAAGGGAATTGCAAACCACTTCAGTATTCTTGCCTGGAGAACCCCATGAACAGTATGATAAGGCAAAATGATAGGATACTGAAGAAGAAATTCCCCAGGTCAGTAGGTGCCCAATATGCTACTGGAGATCAGTGGAGAAATAACTCCAGAAAGAATGAAGGGATGGAGCCAAAGCAAAACAAATACCCAGCTGTGGATGTGACTGGTGATAGAAGCAAGGTCCGATGCTGTAAAGAGCAGTATTGCATAGGAACTTGGAATGTCAGGTCCATGAATCAAGGCAAATTGGAAGTGGTCAAACAAGAGATGGCAAGACTGAATGTTGACATTCTAGGACTCCACGAACTCAAATGGACTGGAATGGGTGAATTTAACTCAGATGACCATTATATCTACTACTGCGGGCAGGAATCCCTCAGAAGAAATGGAGTAGCCATCATGGTCAACAAAAGAGTCCGAAATGCAGTACTTGGATGCAATCTCAAAAATGACAGAATGATCTCTGTTCATTTCCAAGGAAAACCATTCAATATCACAGTAATCCAAGTCTATGCCCCAACCAGTAATGCTGAAGAAGCTCAAGTTGAACGGTTCCATGAAGACCTACAAGACCTTTTAGAACTAACACCCAAAAAAGATGTCCTTTTCATTATAGGGGACTGAAATGCCAAAGTAGGAAGTCAAGAAACACCTGGAGTAACAGGCAAATTTGGCCTTGGAATACAGAATGAAGCAGGGCAAAGACTAATAGAGTTTTGCCAAGAAAATGCACTGGTCATAACAAACATCCTCTTCCAACAACACAAGAGAAGACTCTATACATGGACATCACCAGATGGTCAACACTGAAATCAGATTGATTATATTCTTTGCAGCCAAAGATGGAGAAGCTCTATACAGTCAGCAAAAACAAGACCAGGAGCTGACTGTGGCTCAGACCTTGAACTCCTTATTGCCAAATTCAGACTTAAATTGAAGAAAGTAGGGAAAACCACTAGACCATTCAGGTATGACCTAAATCAAATCCCTTATGATTATACAGTGGAAGTGAGAAATAGATTTAAGGGCCTAGATCTGATAGATAGAGTGCCTGATGAACTATGGACTGAGGTTTGTGACATTGGTCAGGATACAGGGATCAAGACCATCCCCATGGGAAAGAAATGCAAAAAAGCAATATGGCTGTCTGGGGAGGCCTTACAAATAGCTGTGAAGAGAAGAGAAGCAAAAAGCAAAGGAGAAAAGGAAAGATATAAACATCTGAATGCAGAGTTCCAAAGAATAGCAAGAAGAGATAAGAAAGCCTTCTTCAGCGATCAATGCAAAGAAATACAGGAAAACGACAGAATGGGAAAGACTAGAGATCTCTTCAAGAAAATCAGAGGTACCAAAAGAATATTTCATGCAAAGATAGGCTCGATAAAGGACAGAAATGGTATGAACCTAACAGAAGCAGAAGATATTAAGAAGAGATGGTAAGAATACACAGAAGAACTGTACAAAAAAGATCTTCATGACCCAGATAATTACGATGGTGTGATCACTGACCTAGAGCCAGATATCCTGGAATGGGAAGTCAAATGGGCCTTAGAAATCATCACTGCAAACAAAGCTAGTGGAGATGATGGAATTCCAGTTAAGCTATTTCAAATCCTGAAAGAGGATGCTGTGAAAGTGCTGCACTCAATATGCCAGCAAATTTGGAAAACTCAGCAGTGGCCACAGGCCTGGAAAAGGTCAGTTTTCACTCCAATCCCAAAGAAAGGCAATGCCAAAGAATGCTCAAACTACCACACAATTGCACTCATCTGACACACTAGTAAAGTAATGCTCAAAATTCTCCAAGCCAGGCTTCAGCAATATGTGAACCGTGAACTTCCTGATGTTCAAGCTGGTTTTAGAAAAGGCAGAGGAACCAGAGGTCAAATAGCCAACATCTGCTGGATCATGGAAAAAGCAAGAGAGTTCCAGAAAAACATCTATTTCTGCTTTATTGACTATTCTAAAGCCTTTGAGTGTGTGGATCACAATAAACTGTGGGAAATTCTGAAAGAGATGGGAATAAATAAGTTATAAATAACTATAAATAAGCTTAGTGAAGCAGTTTACTCTAAGCAACTCCATTTTGGATCTGTTGTTTTGTTTTTAAAAATTTTTCTCTTTATATTAAACTCTCAGCCTAACTGAAAGATACAAGCTAAGAAACAAAAACAAAAATATAAGCACTACTCTCAACTACTATGCTGGAGTTCTCCCAATTTTAACTGAATCCTTGTGTCATTCAAAAGTTGTGATGTCAGAAGATAGTTATTTTCAGACGTTAGTCTGCCATCTTTTCAGTCAGTCAGCTTTCCAAATAAAGTCCTATTCCTTGTCTCAACACCTGTCTCTCAACTAGCCAAACCTGAGTCTGAACCTGGTAATGAATTTGATGAGCTAGCCACAGCTATCCCTATTGCTTGTGGTTAGCTGGCCCTGATCAGGGAACACTGAAGCAAGGCCCTAGAAGCTTCTTGGAGCATTTGTTCTGCAGATCCTTTTGTTCAAGATTCCCTGACATGGCACTGGCTGCTCCAACACTTGGCAGTTAAAGCAAGTCACCAACAAATAATGAGTCGATGGACTGAATTTTATTGGTAAGTCTGTGTGTTCTTTTGTATTGTGAGTCAATAGGGACTCGATTTCATAGGGTAAGTTACTCCAGTTTGCATAGCAGGAACATATTCCTCCTTTGATTTATGGAGAAGGAAATCATTGAACTCTACCTGAGTTGGAACTAGTTCATTGGAAGGACTAGTTTTTGTAGGGGTAGGCTATGTAGTTGGAATTAGTTTATTTGCTTTGTAGGGTAAAGTTTATTTACCTGAATTGGGAACTGGTTTATCTGTGGTGTGTGTTCTTTTTGTTGTGAATCTACAGATTTGATTTTTTAGGGTAAATTGCTCTGGTGCACACACAAGGAATGTATCCCCCTCCTCAATTTGGGCTTTTCTTTTCTGGAACAAGCCAAGATGGGGTACCTATTGAAAAGGAGAATTACTGTTGGACTCTGAGTAGGAATTGGTTCTTTGGGGAACTAATTCTTAGGTCTGTAAGCTTACCCTAGTTGGAACTAGTTCATTTGTTTTGTAAGGGAAAGTTTATTTGCCTGAGTCGGGAACGGGTTATTGTTGCATCAATGCTGGAATTTGTTTGTGCTGCTTCTAATGGAATTTATCTATATCTTTTGTGTTCTGGTGTGATTAAGCTTATAAAAATGGGAATTACCCCATCAATCACAAAGGAGAGCCTTGGAGAGCATAGATTAGATAAAAGCACAAAATATATAGCTGCTAGCTTATGACTAGACTATTGCAATAGGGTGTGGACCCAAAATATGTTAGGATGAGAAGACCAATGGACCCTGAATGGCTCACTCAACTAATATACAATTCCACAGTTAGAAGTGCTTTGCAAAAGATTTGGAAGAGATGAAATTCCATATGTGGGAATATTTCTGCTATTGCATCAGGAGGAAAAGGAGTCAGAAAACTACCACCTTATGGTGCAGATGTCTGAGAGAAAATCCAAGGAGTTACACAGACAAAATAATTTACAAGACAAAAACTAAATGTAGACTCATAAGAGTTTCTAGAAAGGATTTATCAAACTTATAGGCACTACATGAATACAGACACTGAAGCCCCTGAGAATATCAAGATAATAAATATGACTTTCATCAAGCAAAGCATCCCAGAGATTAAAAAATATATATACAGAAATTAGGTGATGTATTTAAAAGAACAATTCCCAATAAGTAGATATTGTTTCAAAAGCATTCAGCAACAAGGAAAAATGTTAGAAGAAAGAGGATTCACATCACAAAAAACAAGCTGGAGGTTTTTTGTTTTTTGTTTTTCTTGGCAGCAACATTGAAAGTGAGTAATATAAAGGAAGATAGACCACCACTAGGGAAGGAAAAATGTGCTTAGTGAAAGGATGAAGGGAATTGGAGAAGAGCTTGATCTAAACTAGAAGAAAACTAGAAGGAAAGCAGGAGTTCTGAGTAAATTTGACAGTGGGAAACAAATTAATTGACTTTCTAATAATTATGGGCACTACAGGTGCTTTGGAGAAGACAATGACACCCCACTCCAGTACTCTTGCCTGGAAAATCCCATGGACGGAAGGGCCTGGTGGGCTGCAGTCCATGGGGTCGCTAAGAGTCGGACACGACTAAGCGACTTCACTTTTACTTTTCACTTTCACGCATTGGAGAAGGAAATGGCAACCCACTCCAGTGTTCTTGCCTGGAGAATCCCAGGGACGGTGGAGCCTGATGGGCTGCCATCTATGGGGTCGCACAGAGTTGGACATGACTGAAGCGACTTAGCAGCAGCAGCAGCACAGGTGCTACATATTCTGTGGTAAACACCAACGTGGCGCAGTAAACATCTCAGTTTATCCCAGTCATAGGAGTTTCTGGAGAAGTGCAAAATTTCATTCTTACAGCTTCTAGAATGGTAGCCAGGGGACTTCACCCTGAAATATAGCTTCGATTTGCCAGAGTATCAAATCTCTCTTTGTAGGTAAGATCTTCTTTGCAAATGTTCAAGTAATCTTTTTTGCCAGAATAGTTTGATGTCAGGGTTCCATGGGGATCTTTCTACCTTGTCCATTTGGGCACTATGGCCCCAGCGTGGGGAGTCTTCAGCCTCATTTGGGGGGCTGTGGCTCTAGTTTGGGATCCTTTCCCTTTGAAGTGAAACTCCATGTATAAGGTGCTTTGGGCAAAAGTCACAGGTCTAGTGAGACTGGGAGGTCACATTGGGTAGTTTTGCCATTTGACTTTGAATGTAACATTTTGGATGGTGAGGTTTTGGTTTGATTTGGTTACTTTTATTTGAGCATGCAGATATCTAGTACTAACTACTCAAGCTAAAAAAGAAAAAGAAAAAAGAAAAAAATGGGAAGCACTTCCTCTAAGGTTTCATCCCCACCTAGGAGCCCCTTGGGAAATTTGAAATGACTGGCTGAAAGTTAGGAAAGATCTTCAAAAGTGTTTGTAAGTAATTACCAAAAGGGAGGCAATGGGTCTGACTAAATACCAGTCATAGCTGATATTCAGAGCTTAATAGGAATTTTGGAAGAACTTCTCCCCTAAGCATCCAATGCCCACCAATCCTTTTATCATTTCCCAAAACTTCCCTGTTTAGATTAAGAAGTTTATGAGTATTAAAAGAAGGGCAAGCCAAGTTATCCCAGGAAAAAATCCCAGTGACTTTGAGTTGCAAGTGTTCTACCTGATCTGCTAAGGAACCTTTATGTCCACCATCTTTAAAAATCCAAATTTTGAAAAGCAGTGTAATTTAGAATTTAACTTGTTTCCCATATACATTAGTAAAAAGGGCTTAGCCTTCTGGACAAGTGAGCTTGATCTATTCCATCCACCAGAAAGCCAATTTTAATCCAATAAACTAATGAGTTTTTTACATTACTGTACCTGTTCAAAAAGCTAATGTCATGGCATCCAGTCCCATCACTTGATGACAAATAGATGGGGAGACAATGGAAACAGTGACAGACTTTATTTTCATGGGCATCAAAATCACTCCAGATGGTGGCTGCAGCCATGAAACTAGAAGACACCTGCTTCCTGGAAGAAAAGCTATGACAAGCCTAGACAGTGTATTAAAAAGCAGAGACATTACTTTGTCAACAAATGTCTGTCTAGTCAAAGCTATGGTTTTTCCAGTAGTCATGTATAGATGTGAGAGTCGGACCATAAAGAAAACAACACTGAAGAATCAATGCTTTCAAACTGTGGTATTAGAGAAGACTCTTGAAAGTCACTTGGTTTGCAAGGATACCAAACCAGTTAATCCTAAAGGAAATTACACTTGAAAATTCACATGTAATTTGAAAGGACTGGTGCTGAAGCTGAAGTTCCATTACTTTGGCCACCTGATGCAAAGGGCTGACTAATTGGAAAAGGCGTTGATGCTGGGAAAGACTGAATGCAGGAGGAGAAGTGGGTAACAGAGGATGAGATGTTTGATGGCATCATCAACTTAATGACTTTGAGCAAACTCTGGGAGATGGTGAAGGACAGCAAAACCTGGAATACTGTGGTTCATGGAGTTTCACAGTCTGACATGACTGAGCAACTGAACAACAGCAACCAGTTTTCATGGCTAGAATCTTGGAATGAGAACTGAGGCCTTTCTGTTTGTTTGTGTATTTATATGTATTTTTGTCTTTGGATAACATTGCCAAACAGTTGACTTGTAAAAGACCTTTATATTAATTGGCTGAAAGAAAAGTAAGTCAGAGAAACTTGGCTTACTGCAGTTCATGGGGTACCAAAGAATCAGATGTGACTGAGGGACCAAACAACAACAACAAAAGTAAGTGCTTACAAGCCAAACAATTCTAAATAAAAGAGAAATTAAGCTAAAATGTGTTCCAGGTTCATGTGAACTGCAAAATATTTGATATTAAATAACTGGTATTACTGTTTATTTGTTGTTACATATTTGACAGCAAGGGAAGTAACTTAATGTGAAGAAACTAAAGGAAACAAAATGCAAATTAAATAAGAGCTTTTAGTAAACTTTTAGAAATAATCATGATTTAGGATCTCTCCAGATAGTCTACAACTTGAAATGTAAATATTGTGCTAAAATAAGTTTAGCACAGGATTGTCATGATCAGTCAGGATTGAGGAAATTAGAATAAGTAATTGAGTGAATGAACTTAAAAGTTAGCTCATGCAAAACTTCAAGTTGGCTTTACTTTCTCTAACAAAGACAGGTTTTCTTAAGATGCCTTTGATGATGGACTTTAAGTTTCTTTGCCCTTTAAGTTATCTGTTCAGCATTTGCCTTTGATATCTTTTATTTTTACTTTGGTTAAGTGAATAACTATGTTTTCACAGTGATCCATGATTTGATGTTCTTTTGACAAAACTTCCAAAATCAAATTGTAATAAAATTTCTTTGACCTTTATTTAACTAACTTAAGGATGCTTCAAAGGGCCCTTGAAACACTCCAATTTCAGTCAGTTCAGTCACTCAGTCGTGTCCAACTCTTTGTGACCCTATGAACTACCACACATCAGGCTTCCCTGTCCATCACCAACTACTGGAGCTTGCTCAAATTCATGTCAATCAAATCGGTGATGCCATCCAACCATGTCATTCTCTGTCAATCCCTTCTCCTCCTGCCTTCAATCATGCCCAAAATCAGGGTCTTTCAAATGAGTCAGTTCTTCACATCAGGTGGCCAAAGTATTTGAGTTTCAGCTTCAGCATCAGTCTTTCAAATGAATATTCAGGGATCATTTCCTTTAGCATGGACTGGTTGGATCTCCTTGCAGTCCAAGGGACTCTGAAGAGTCTTCTCCAACAGCACAGTTCAAAAGCATCAATTCTTCAGAGCTCAGCTTTCTTCATAGTCCAAGTCTTACATCCATACCTGACTATTGGAAAAAACATAGCTTTGACTAGATGAACCTTTGTTGGCAAAGTAATGTTTCTGCTTTGGACACACCCCAAAGAGACATATTAAACTAACTAGGTTAATTTGGCATGTTAAATTATATGTGAAGTATTACTGAATGAATAATAATCCTTACTTTATATTGTATGGTAAATAAAATATATTCTAGAGATTATATTGGATTCTGATGTGTCCTGATAAAATATTATCAGTCCTAATTGTATTAATAGTTATTATCTGAAACTCTTGTTTATTAAAGCAGTAACTAGTTGCTTTGTTAATTTCATTGCCACCAGATAAATCTGGTTTTGTTAAAACTTTTATAATTTGCAAAAATGCTTCCCCTTGAAAAAGATATTAGTTATTGTTTTCATTTGTTCTTTGTTTTCAAGTTGTTTGTGCTTTGTGTCTCTCTTCTGCACAATGTCTTTGCCAATGTCACTAGCTGCGTTACTTACATCTTTTCTAGTTTATAGGATTGTTGTCTCTTTCAATACCTAATGTGCAGTCAGGCCTCCAACAAAACTTATGCCTAAAAATACTAAATAATTCTAGGTGTAATACTAGGTATATAAAGAAGCAACAAGGGAAAAATGTCTCCTAAATCATAATTACAAACAAGATTCAGAGAATCTTTAATTATTGATAGGGATCTAATCCAAACTTTAGTACCTGGAATAAAATATAAAGAATTTTCTTTTACACTGGGATGAGCCTCCCAGCACCACGGGGCAAAGTTTGATCATGAAATGTACCCCAAATAATGCTCAAATTCCTAACCAACAGGGGAGGATGTGAGAAATGGAATATTTCCTGCCATACAGCCATCAACGATTGCAGCCCTTCAACGTGAGGCTTCAACAGTCCGTGAAATAAGAACTTCCAGATGTACAAGCTAGATTTAGAAAAGACAGAGGAACCAAAGATCAAATTGCCAGTATCTGCTGAGTCATAGAAAAAGCAAGGGAATGCCAGAAAAGCATCTACTTCTGCTTCATTGACTATGCCAAAGACTTTGACTGTGTGGACCACACTGTACTGTGGAAGATTCTTAAAGAAATGGGAATATGAAACCACATTAGCTGCCTCTTGAGAAACCTATATACAGGTCAAAAAGCAGCAATTAGAACTGGAACATAGAACGTCAACTGGTTCAAATTTGGAAAGGATTGCATCAAGGCTGTATAATGTCACCCTACTTGTTTAACATATGAATATTACATAATGCAAAATGTCAGGTTGGATGAAGCTGAATCAAGGTTGCTGAAAGAAATATCAATAACCTCAGATATGCAGATGGCACCACCCTTATGGCAGAAAGCAAAGAAGAATTAAAGAGCCTCTTGATGAAAGTGAAAGAGGACAGTGAAAATGTTGGCTTAAAATTCAACATTCTAAAAATGAAGATCATGGCATCTGGTCCCATCACTTTATGGTGCATAGATGGGGAAACAATGCAAACAGTGACAGACTTTATTTTCTTGGACATCATTAGCACTGTGGATGGTGACTGCAATCATGAAATTAAGATTCTTCTTCCTTGAAAGGAAAGTTATGACACATTAGACAGTATATTAAAAATCAGAGACATTATTTGCCAACAAAGGTCTGTCTAGTCAAAGCTATGTTTTTTCAATTCTCCATGTATGGATATGAGAGTTGGACCATAAAGAAGGCTGAACTCCAAAGAATTAATGTTTTTAAGCTGTGGTTCTGGGGAAGACTCTTGGAAGACCCTTGGACCACAAGGAGATGAAACCAGTCTATCCTAAAGGAAATCAGTCCTGAACGTTCATTGGAAGAATTTATGCTAATGCTAAATCTTCAATACTTTGACCATCTGATGCAAAAAGTCGATTCATTGGAAAAGACACTGATCCTGGGAAAGATTGAGGGCAGGAGAAGAAGGGGACAACAGAGAATGAGATGATTGGGTGGCATCATTGACTCAATGGACATGAGTTTGAGCCAACTCCAGGAGACAGTGAAGGACAGGGAAGTCTGGCATGCTGCAGTCCATGGGGTTGTGAAGAGTTGGACAGGGCTGAGTGATTGAACATCATCAACAACATGAGCTGGTGAGACCTGAGGAAACTTAAGAAGGAAAATAACTGTCATCATGCAGCCATTGGACTGCGGCCAGTCTCTGTGGTGAATCCTGAGGATGAATACAGGATTACAGGCCCCACATAGATGAGGTACATGTCAAGGAAATAATATTAACAAGCCATGACTCTTACATCTTCCCATACATAGAAAATCACTGAACTCCTTATGCTGCCTAGTGGGTTTGAAGTTAAATATTTCAACTCTACAGGTAAAGTAGACACTTCCCCAAGAGGAACAAAGAAAGACAAATCTCAGTATTTGGAGCATTGACACCATAGTAAATGCTCTCAGAAAGATCCATATGATGAAGCAATTAGAATATTCATAACTCACTTTCCCCACAAGATTATGGAATGGATATTGGCAGTGAGGAATTGTTGTAGGGAAGAGCCAATTCTGACTCCATGGATCTGTTTGTTTGTTTGTTTGTTTTTCCCCATTGTGTTTCTTATGTTCATACATAATGACCTGCCTTGGTCATTCTTCTCCTCTGCCTGAAAATATTAGCATACTCCCTTCCTAGTGGCCTGCCTCAGGGAACCCTGCTCCTCTGCTTGAAGAGATTAACATATCCCCTCCCAGAGGTTGGCCATTCCAGGAAATATTTGCAAGATAATGTCTTTACTTCCTCAATTCCTCACCCACTCTGTCCTACAAAAGAACTTGACATTCAGACCCCAACTAAACTTATTTTGAGATGTTTATCTTCCTTCTTTTCAGTCAGCTGGCTTTCCAAATAAAGTCTTATTCTTTGCCTCCAAAAGGGAAAAAAAAAAAAATGATGCTAGGTTCACTTTCTTTAAGTTGATCTTCCTTTTCATTTCTTTTCTGAGATTCTATTTTTAGGGACATTACTTGTTGGTGAGTAGAGACTACAAACATGCATTTAATGCTTTATATTTAATATAAAGAATACTACTATGCTTATGGATGATTATATATAATCAGGATAATCTCAATGTTTAGAATGTATTTCAGAGCCATGGCCTTTGACTAAAAATTATATATATATATATATATATATATATATATATAGCTGGAACCTCATGAAGACAGGAGAAAAACATGGAAAAGCTCAGTAAACACTAACTAAACACTGACAGTCTAAATGCAAACAAACAGATGGGACTGATGGAAGGGAGGGAGGCTCAAAAGGGAGAGCCTTTTGATGTGTGATGTGTGTTGTACAGCAGAAACCAACATGACATTCTAAAGCAATTTCCCCCAATTAAATTTAAAAATTAAAGAAAACTTCAAACAAGCAAGACCAAAACCAACACCTAGGCACATCAGATGATTGCTCCCAAGAAAATAGAAAGTCCAACCACAGAATAAATTAATAGGGCATAAAGGGAGCTTCTGGTAGGCCAGTAATAGTCTATTTTTAAATCTAGATGATTGTTAAATTAATATATTAAAAAGTAAAATTGAATTTTATTGAACAGTTTGTTCATATTTCTACTTATGTCATACTTAAATATAATGTTTATTAAAAATTAAAGCAAACAATTAATTTTTTGTTTTGACAATTGACAAAGTGATTTACAAATTTATAGAAACACAAAGGTTTAAGGGTGGCCAAAATATATTTGGGAAAAAAAAAGGACAAGATAGGAAGGTTTGCTTTAATAGATATCAAGGATTTTTTGTTTGTTTTAATTGCAAGAATTCAAGTAATGAGGGATTGTTCAGGAATAGAAAAACCAATCAAAACAATAAAATAAAGAGCCAGGAATAAATACCTAGGCACACATGTCTACTTGGTACATGATTAAAATGTCATGCCAAAAAAAAAACAGTTGGGAAGGTCCATCTTACTGAAGAAATTGTGCTGGGCAATACTAAACCCATATGGGGGGGGTATGACTCCTGTTTCACACTGTATTCAAAATTTAATTTTGGATTGCATGCTAAGTCACTTCAGTCATGCTGGAAAATTTATGACCTGGACTGTAGCCTGCCAGGTTCCTCTGTCAGTGGGATTCTCCAGACAAGAATACTGGATTGAGTAGCCATACTCTCCTCCAGGGGATCTTCCTGATCCAGAGATGGAACCTACATCTCTTAAGTCTCCTAACTTTGCAGGTGGATTCTTTACCACTAGCGCCCTTTAGGATTATAGTAAATAAAATCATGAAAGAAGAAAAGTTAAGTAATTATAAATTAATACAGAATAATATTTTAATACTTTGGAGAGGAGAAAGAACCTGTTAAACAGAATAAAATAAAAAGCACTAAATAAAAATATTTGGACCATACTAAATTTTTTATTTTATTTTTGTAAAGAAAGTGAAAGTCACTCAGTCATGTCCAACTCTTTTCTAGGCCAGAATACTGGGTAGCTGTTCCTTCTCCAGGGGATCTTCCCAACCCAGGAATTGAACCAGGGTCTCCTGCATTGCAGGTGAATTGTTACCAGCTGAGCTACCAGTTCAGTTCAGTTCAATTCAGTAACTCAGTCATGTCTGACTCTTTGCAACTCCATGAACCGCAGCACGCCAGGCCTCCCTGTCCATCACTAACTCCCGGAGTCCACCCAAACCCATGTCCATCGAGTCAATGATGCCATCCAGCCATCTCATCCTCTGTTGTCCCCTTCGCCTGCCCTCAATCTTTCCCAGCATCAAGGTCTTAGCCAATAAATATGTGTTTAATCTCCCCAGAAAAGCACAGGAACTGGGAGTTAAAAGCACATTGAGATACCACTGCTCAGTTATCAGAATGTCTAAAAATAAGAATATAATACACATGTTTGTTAGGCTGTAACAAAATGACAACTCTTAAAATTCTAAGAGCAGTATAAATTCATACCATTTCTTTGGCAAATCATTTTGTATTATCTACCAATGTTGAATAAACTCATATGCACAGACCCAGTAGATCTGCTACTCAGTATTTTTCAATGTGAAAGCATACATATGTGCATAAAATAAATGATAAAAATATTCATTGATGCATTATTCATAAAATCCCCATGCTGGAAAGATCCTGAAGATCTTTTCATACTAGAATGTATATAAATTGTGTTATATTCATATAACAATTCTATGTAGCAATACAAATGAACAACATGCATGAATTTCACAAATATAAATGAAGGAAGCCAGACAGAAAAGACTGTTGTATAATTTTCTTTATATAAACTTAGGAAACAGGCAAAACTATAGCATTTAGAGCTTCAGACTTTTGTAGTAAAACCAAATCAGTGAAAAAAAAAATCATCACTGTGTACATCAGGCCTGGACCTCTCTTTGGAGGAAAGGAAGGATTTAGTAACAGGAAAGGTTATGAGAAAGGCTCCTGGGTCAAAGAAGCATTCTAATTTTGACCCATATAATGGTAGCGTTCATGTGAGCATAGTTGCTCTTAGTCGTTTCTGACTTTTTGTGATCCTTTGGACTGTAGCCTGCCAGGTTACTCTGTCCATTGGGTTTTTCAGGCAAGAATACTGACGTGGGTTACCATTTCCTACTCCAGGGGATCTTCTTGACCCATGGATTGAACCCACATGTCCTATGTCTTCTGGATTTCAGGCAGATTCTTTAACCACTGAGTCATTGGGGAAGCCCATATGATGGTAGACATTGTAATAAATAATTTAACAGCATGTACTTGTCTGAGTGTATATACAATTTCTCATATATGTTATACATACAAATAGTTAAATATTGGGTTGGCAAAACAGTTCCCTCTGTTTCTGAAGTAAAAGTAAAAGACACAGTCTTCATTTTCACTAAGGACTTTATTGAACAAAGTATTCAATTTTGTTCCACTAACTTTCTGCCATTTTTTAGGCAACTTCCCAAAACTTTTTCCATCTTCCCAAAACTTTTTGTCTTACTGAGCAGAGAACTGTTCTGGATATCTCCTACAGTTGGAGGGGATTGCGATTTTTTTCAATTAAGACAATCTTGTAAAGGCTGAAATAAATGAACACCCATAAATACAGTTCCTGGTGAATGCAGCAGATGAATCAGAACTTTTCCAGCAAAGCTATAACATTTATTGCCTGGTAATCAAAGAAACAACAGTCTTGTGTTATCCTGATGGAATATTATGTATTTTCTGTTGACTAATTCCAGATGCTTTTCAACAAGTGCTGCTTTCAGTTGATCTGATTGGGAGTAGTACTCTTTGGAATTGGTCATTTGGTTTTCCAGAAGGACTGGAGAAGAAAATGGCAACCCACTCCAATACCCTTGCCTGGAAAATCCCATGGACGGAGAAGCTGGTAGGCTACAGTTCATGGGGTCGCAAAGAGTTGGACACGACTGAGCGACTTCACTTTCACTTTTCCAGAAGGAAGCCCAAAATAGAGGATTTCCTTCCAACCCCATCATATATACAACCTTACCTTCTTTGGATGAAGAACCGCCCTTTGGTGTAGTTGGTGATTATTCATTTTTCTTGCTCTATGGTCTCTTCCATTCCACATTATTTTACAGTATCCATTTTTCATTTCCTATCACTGTTTGTTTTAAAAATGGATTTTTTTTTTTAATGTTTGAATAGAAAATCAAATGTGGAAGTATGGTTAAGAAGGTTTTTTTCACTTGCCTTATATGGAACCCAAAGATCAAAGCAATGAACATAACCAAGCTGGTGAAAATGATTTTCAGTGTTTGATTTGGATTTGATTTGATTTGGATATTTTGAATGTGTTGGCTATCTTTGGTATGGTTTAAAGTTGACTGTTCTCAATTAATGACTTAATTTGATTGCTATCAACTTCAACTGGAACCTCCAACAGGACCATGGTGCATCATGCAGCAAGAAATCTCCAGCATGAAACTTTGCAGATCACTTTTGACATATTCAGTCACAGCTTTTTCTCCACACACTGTGCAAATCTTTTTTTTTTTTTTTTTTCTTTATGTTTCAGTTGTGTTTTTACACTTCTTGAAATAATAAAGCATAATATGCCAAAATGTTTTTTCTTGCAACTTTGATATTAAAATTACTACACAAAACCCATCAGTTTTTAGAAGTTTCTTTTAAAATGCATGCTTATACGACAGCTGTCACAATAAAATCTAACATAGTTGTTTCTAGTGAAATCAAAGACAAATAAGCACTACTAAGGCCATCTTGCCCAAGATGGTAAAGAATCTGCCTGCAACATGGGAGGATGGGAGACCCGAGTTTGATCCCTGGGTTGTGAAGATCCCCTAGAGAAGGGAATAGCAACCAACTCTAGTATTCTTGCCTGGAAAATTCTATAGACAGAGGAGCCTGGTGAGTTGGACATGGTTTAGCAATTAACACACACACACACACACACACACACACACATATACACATGCACAGGTTATCTTACAGGAAAAATTTTTTTTTTTAATGAAAAAAACTTTTTGTCCAAAACAATAAATGAAATTTAAGATATTAAAATTAGTTAATATATGTTGAAATTGGTTAAGGAGTTATAAAATCTACACAGGTATAAGGTGTTTCTTTCCATTAGTATTACTAGTTTCAAGAAGCTTGTTATCACTTAATACACTTTTTTTTGTTTGTTTTGTTTTATTTTTTAAATGTATTTATTTATTTATTTTACTTTACAATATTGTATTGGTTTTGCCATACATTGATTTGAATCTGCCATGACTGTACACATTTTTATAATAATTTTTATTTGGTAACAAAATGTAAGAAACAATTTTAAAAAATATGAATGCAACGTTTTTATTGGACCTTACAATAGGTATTGCTGAGCAGTGTAAACATTGAGCACGGGCCATAAACTTTTCCCAGTTCTGCCACGTGTTTGAGGCTGACCATTATTAAGTCAAATTAAGTATCTGTGCCACTTTTTCTCCACTTGTAAATCACATTTAACATATAACCAACTCACTCCAGAGATTAACCTATGAGTATATAATTTTCAAAACAAATTCTTAAATATGCTGGAACCATGCAGATAACAACTGTATTAGTCGGTAATGATTATTAAAGTGATTTGGAAAGGAATTACTGAAATGTACTCTGGAATTTGAAAGAGATAAGCATATCCATTTGCAAAAGCAAAACTATAGCTATTAAATCACAAGACGCTGGCTGCAGTTCTTTCCCAACTGTAATTTGAGTAGAATTTTCATTTAAATATTTCTAAGCACTACAGCAAAATCTTGGTATTCACAGTTTATTTCTGAATCTTGTAGAAATCATTCTTTATTATTTGATCTAGGCTGACAAATACTTTATCTTAAAATATATGTCTCACTGCATTCCCTGTAAAAGATATAGTAGAAAATATACAATAAAATATGCACACAATGCAAAACAAAGGTAAAAGGGAGTAACTATTTCGAAGAGGAAAAAAGGTTAAACAAGGGCTGTGGTAATTACTGCAATTAGATATTATGTTCTATTGCGATGCTGAGTGTAGTACTTTGTAAGAAAGTTTATTTCTAAAAGTTTTTATCTGATTTCTAAGTGTATTGTCAAAATCCTCTGTAATCAGTTGTGTGAGAAGCGTGATTTATTCTCTGCTACCTAAGTTAGAGCACAAGGACTAATGGATGAGGAAGTAGGAGCTGAAATAAGGACTTAAGAAACCTGCTTTGATTTCTCAAAAAATTTGAAAAATCAGGTTTTTCAAATCAGTTTGCTTTAAAAAAAAATTATTTTTCCTTTCCTGTGCAAAATATATTAAGTTTAAGTAGGTCCCATTTGTTTGTTTTTGTTTTTATTTCCATTACTCTAGGAGGTGGGTCATTGAAGATCATCAAATGTTCTACCTATGTTTTCCTCCAAGAGTTTTTATAGTTTCTGGTCTTATATTTAGGACTTTTCATCTATAAATAAGGTGAAAAAACAATTCTCAGAATGGGAGAAAATAATAGCAAATGAAACAAATGACAAAGGATTAATTTCCAAAATATACAAACAGCTCATACAACTCAATACCAGAAAAACAAACAACCCAATCAAAAAGTAGGGGAAAGATCTAAACAGACATTTCTCCAAAGAAGACATACAGATGGCTAAGAAACACATGAAAAGAGGCTCAATATCTTTCATTATTAGAGAAAGGCAAATCAAAACTACAATGAAATACCACCTCACACTAGTCAGAATAGTCATCAACAAAAAATCTACAAACAATAAGTGCTGGAGAGGATGTGGAGAAAAAGGAACACTCTTGCACTATTAGTGCACTATTATAAATTGATACAGCCACTATGGAAGGTGGTATGGAGATTCCTTAAAAAACTAGGAATGAAGCCACCATATGACCCAGTATTCCCACTCCTAGGCATATACCCTGAGGAAACCAAAATTGAAAATGAAACATGTATCCCAATGTTCATTGAAGCACTACAATAGCTAGAACATGGAAGCAACCTAGATGTCTCTCATACTTTATAGATATAAGTGAACACTAACCTATAGTATTGTGTGTGTGCATGTTAAGTCACTTCAGTTGAGTCCGACACTTTGTGTCCCTACGGGCCAAGCCCGCCAGGCTTCTCTGTCCATGGGATTCTCCAGGCAAGAATATGTGGGTGAGGGGTTTCCATGCGCTATGTCTCACTGATCCTGCTCACAGTGCCAGTTGTCTCGCTGTTCACACTGTTCACTGAATCCAGGGTAAGGAAGGCATGTGCTAAGAAACTGGAAGGGGACTTGAGGAGCCGAAGGAACTGCAGACACATTTACTCTCTCCTGGCTGACACAGCAGCAATGACAGTAGACACACTATATTCTTTCCTCTCATGGCTAACCCAACAGACAGAGCCCTGACACAGCAGTAATGCTGCCGCATCCTTGGGTGGAGCCCACACAGGCCTAGTGCACAAAATAGCCCATGAGCAAGCAAGAACCTTGTGACGCGCATGTGCAGTACTATAAATTGTCTCGGCTGTTACATAGTCATTATTTACAAAATGTGAGAGAGCCCGAACATGCCATCCTGGCTAATTTTCTCTCTCTCCACATACTCCTCTAAGGGGTATTCTCCACCCAGAGATCAAACCCATCTCTTACGTCTCCTGCATTGGCAGGCAGATTCCTTACCACTAGTGCCACCTTAGAAGCTCCCAACCTATAGTATTACTTCTTCTGAAATCCTTTACTATTTACTATATCTTTGTGTTGCACTGATTATTTTATTATATATAATACACTTATGAGCATTTTGATTAGATTTACTGAATGAATTCCACAGATATCACCCACTGACTTTTCAAAAATGATTCTCAAAATGTAAGATGGTAAGTTTTTAAATAATAATATAATGAAATAAATTTCTTAGTTAATGTACCCCAACTGCTACATACTCAGGATGTTTAATATTTTTAGTATTCTGTAATCAGGTTCATTAGTCTATGACTTCTCTGCAATACTCACTTTTTCTGTCATATATAATTTATACTGCCATTGTTGTTCAGTCGCTCAGTCATGTCGGACTCTTTGAGACCCCAAGGCTTGCTATACTGTTGTTAAATTTTTGTTGACTGATATTCCTTCTTGCTCTTGAAATTATAGTACCAACAATGAGAAGTTCAGCACCCTTAAAGTTATAATAAAGAATAAAATTATCCCACCATAAATTTTTATAAGAAATATACATCACTTCTGCACAATCAATGTTTGGGGGATATTTCTTTTACGAAGTTTTGTCTTACAAAATTCTCTTCAAAGTCTGTTTCATACAAAAGGTAGTTCCTAGAAGTTACCTTTTCAATAAAAGGTGAGGAATTTTACATGTTAGTCACCTCCTCCATCTTTGCTTTATTTTGTTTTTCTAATAAATGTATCTATTCTTAATTGGAGGATAATTTCTTTATAATATTCTCTTAGTTTCTGCCATATATCAACATAAATCAGCCATAGGTATACATATATATCCTCCCTATTGAAACTCCGTCCCACTTCCCAGCCTATCCCATGCCTCTAGGTTGTCACAGAGCACTGGGTTTGAGTTCCTTGTGTCTATTAACTAGATTTTCATTTCCTTTTTACCACAGCCTGACCTCAGTATCTGTGGGATCTATGGATTCAGCCAACTGTAGATTGAAAATATTTGGGGAAAAAAAAAAAAAAAATTTAGGAAGCTCCAAAAAGCAAAACTTGAAATTTGCCACACACTGGCAACTATTTACATTGCAATGTATCAGATGGTAAAGAATGTGCCTGCAATGCAGGCAGGGTTCAATCTCTGTGCTGGGAAGGTCCCCTGAAGATAGGAACAGCTACCCACTCCAGTATTCTGGCCTGGAGAATTCTATGGGATCGCAAAGAGTCGGACATGACTGAGGGACTTTCACTTCTTCACAATGTATTTGGTATTATAAGTGATCTAGAGATGATAAGGTATATGGAAGGATGTGCATAGGTTGTATGCAAATACTAAGCCATTTTACATAATGGACTTAAACATTCATGGATTTTGATACCAGTGTGGGATCCTGCAAACACTTATACAGGCATACAACTGTATTTTGACCCAAAGAATATAATATTTCACTACTCAGTTGTGACTTAAGCCACAACTAGGCCAAAAGGCCTAAAATTAGCTCTGCTAAAAAAAATTGGTGAGGTTCTTTCATAAAAACTTTTGAAACAAGTACAAAAGGAAGTGTATTTCAAAAGACGCTTTCAAAAGTATTCATTAAAACATTGTTCACTATAATCCAACATGAATAAAGTGGAAAATTGCAAAACTTTAGAATTTATGAATTAGAAGTAGTATGCCCATCCACCTAGCTGGGATACAACAGTAATGGGTTTGGCCTGTTTTCTTGGTGTAATTTTTAATGGCACCAGATTTTACTCAAAATGTTCCTGTTTAAACAATATCTGATGCAGTCAATTCACCTACATGGATTTTTGAAAGCATTTTGTGTATCAATTTTACAAATACAATTCAAACTAAAAAAGATGATGTGAGTCTGTGATCTTACAAAATGTTAAAACATCCTCTGAAAATTCTGTCCCCTCAACCTTCCAAAAATACTACTGAAATTTACTTCAACAACTTAAAGGATATTTGGTTACAACCCACTTCACGCATAACTTTTTTGCCAACCATTGTGAAGAAAACAAAGAAATGGGAAAATGTTCCATTGCCCTCAGTCAAGTGAGGGTTTTCCTGAGGAAACAAGATGTATGCAACAAATTACAAATCACTTAATAGGATGATAACTATGGTTTTAAAGTTGAAATAAGATGATAAGCTAGAAAAATCTAATCAATCATAAAGTGAGCATAGATAGCATTGCACTGGCATTAAATGAAGAAAGTTAAACCCCAATAGGTCCCTTGAGTATAGGAACTAGGTCTAATCTTTGTAATCTTTGCATTGCTAATAATTTAATCAGCATATTTTTCACTACCTCTGATAAATGTCCAACAACATGCCAATTTAGAAGGCACTATCCCCTGATGACTTTCAAAACAACTCTATGGATCTTTTCTCTCAGTTCAGTTCAGTCGCTCAGTCGTGTCCGAGTCTTTGCGACCCCATGAATCACAGCACGCCAGGCCTCCTTGTCCATCACCAACTCCTGGAGTTCACTCAGACTCACGTCCACCAAGTCAGTGATGCCATCCAGCCATCTCATCCTCTGTCGTCCCCTTCTCCTCCTGCCCCCTATCTCTCCCAGCATCAGAGTATTTTCCAATGAGTCAACCCTTCGCATGAGGTGGCCAAAGTACTGGAGTTTCAGCTTCAGCATCATTCCCTCCAAAGAAATCCCAGGGCTGATCTCCTTCAGAATGGACTGGTTGGATCTCCTTGCAGTCCAAAGGACTCTCAAGAGTCTTCTCCAACACCACAGTTCAAAAGCATCAATTTTTCAGCACTCAGCCTTCTTCAAAGTCCAACTCTCACATCCATACATAACCACAGGAAAAACCATAGCCTTGACTAGACAGACCTTTGTTGGCAAAGTAATGTCTCTGCTTTTGAATATGCTATCTAGGTTGGTCATAACTTTCCTTCCAAGGAGTAAGCGTCTTTTAATTTCTTGGCTGCAGTCACCATCTGCAGTGATTTTGGAGCCTAGAAAAATAAAGTCTGACACGGTTTCCATTGTTTCCCCATCTATCTGCCATGAAGTGATGGGAAAGGATGCCATGATCTTCGTTTTCTGAATGTTGAGCTTTAAGCCAACTTTTTCAGTCTCCACTTTCACTTTCATCAAGAGGCTTCTTCGTTCCTCTTCCCTTTCTGCCATAAGGGTGGTGTCATCTGCATATCTGAGGTTATTGATATTTCTCCTGGCAATCTTGATTCCACCTTGTGTTTCTTCCAGTCCAGCATTTCTCATGATGTACTCTGCATAGAAGTTAAATAAGCAGGGTGACAATATACAGCCTTGACGTACTCCTTTTCCTATTTGGAACCAGTCTGTTGTTCCATGTCCAGTTCTAACTGTTGCTTCCTGACCTGCATACAAATTTCTCAAGAGGCAGGTCAGGTGGTCTTGTATTCCCATCTTTTTCAGGATTTTCCACAGTTTATTGTGATCCACATAGTCAAAGGCTTTGGCATAGTCAATAAAGCAGAAATAGATGTTTTTCTGGAACTCTCTTGCTTTTTCCATGATCCAGTGGATGTTGGCAATTTGATCTCTGGTTCCTCTGCCTTTTCTAAAACCAGCTTGAACATCAGGAAGTTCACGGTTCACACATTGTTGAAGCCTGGCTTGGAGAATTTTGAGCATTCCTTTACTAGCACGTGAGTTGAGTGCAATTGTGCATTAGTTTGAGCATTCTTTGGCATTGCCTTTCTTTGGGATTGGAATGAAAACTGACCTTTTCCAGTCCTGTGGCCACTGCTGAATTTTCCAAATTTGCTGGCATATTGAGTGAAGCACTTTCACAGCATCATCTTTCAGGATTTGAAAGAGCTCAACTGGAATTCCATCACCTCCACTAGCTTTGTTCGTTATTTCTACTCTGGGACTCATTAAGTTTTCTAGAGTACGTGTGTACATGTGTGCATGTGCAAGCATGTGTGTGCATGTGTATTAATAGTAGTAGAGTAAAGAGGTGACTCATTTTCTGGATACTGCCCAGTGCTAGGATATCAGCTGAGAATCATTATCCAAGAAGGTACTGATACCCAAATACACTAATATTTACACCTTAGTTATATTAATTGACTCATTTAATATTTATAGTATATTTTCAATGGAATTTTATTGGGACCATACTCAGCAATTAAAAGCAAAGTAGAGTATCAAATATGAAAAAAAAATCAACCTATATAGAGCTACTGTGGCAAATAATTAAAATGGTGGTCAACTAAGTCAGTCTCATCTCAATTTGAATATCAGACTAACTCTCTCCCTCCCCATGCCGCCTTACTCACATATTAAGCAAGTAAGATAATTCTGTAAACCTCAGTATTCATAGTTTTAAAATGTGTATTTAAATAAAAATCCTTTAGGGCTATTTTTAATACTAAAATGAGAAAACTCAAAGATAACTCTTTGTAATAATTTACAGCATACAAAAAAAAAGTAAGTAAATGGTTACATAATTTATTAAAGGCCCATCAATCAAGCCAAGATTAAAACTTTTTGAAGATACAACTGAGTAAAATAAAATTTAGCAAAATAAAATAAAAATGCAGTTGGGTACCTAGTAATTTACTCTAGAGCATCCCAAATTGTGATAGTAACAAGGAAAAACATGATGTGTAGTGTTCATACAGAAATCCAGGTCAGAAAAAACAAACAAACAAAAAGATATATGATGAACAGCTTTGAAAATAAAAGAGTGACCAGTTTCGTGATGCAGTGATCAGAGACAGCATTCAGTTTGAACAAAGTATGAAAACTAAATCATATATACATATATATATGTATATATATGATTGATTGGCTTGATTATGGCTGCACACAACTTCAACTTATCACCAAATAGCTGCACAGCAAAAGGTTGCACTAGTATGTGAAACTGAAATGCTAGGCAAGCCTATTTTATGAGAGTTCTTTTCTGCATGATATGAAATAGGACAGGTGTCCGATACACCTGTTAATTTTTACAGGGGCCAGAAGGTTTTGATGCAGTGTGGGAAACCAAAGGAGAGAGAACAAGAGTCAGCTTGAATAGCAAGGGCAATTTCTATGTGTCTCCAATCAATAGAGTTAATTTTAGAGTGAGGTCTTCTTGTTTAGTGAATTAAAGGAGGTACTATTGAATAACAAATGTCAGATATCCTGTGGAAATTCCAGATTTTACATGCTGAGATCTATTATTATTCCTTATGCTAGGCTGAAAGGCTAGTTAAATATATTTATGCATAGGAACAAGGATAAAGTGTTTTAAAACTGCCCACATTATTATTATCACATATAATAAAAGGGAAAAATCAATGGTCTTACCCAAATGGATGTCAGAGATTATGGGTTTGGAAATTATTTCAATGGAAATTGAGGAAAATGTCCAGTGGTTTTCAATGTGGATTGAAAAGGATGACACAAAAATGTTTAAGAAAAAATTAAAATAAATTGATGTATATTTATTTTATCCTCTGAGTAAGTGAGTGAAAGTCACTCAGTTGTGTCCATCTCTTTATGACCCATGGACTATAGAGTCCATGGAATTCTCCAGGCCAGAATACTGAAGTGATTAGTCATTCCCTTATCCAAGGGATGTTCCCAACCCAGGGATCGAACCCAGGTCTCCCACATTGCAGGCCTTTTACCAGCTGGGCCATCAGGGAAGCCATTTTATCCTTTAATGTGTATAATTTGTGCATTTAATTATACTAATAGTTTAAAATAACATATACATAATTTTAAAATATATGCATTGTATATTAGAGACAACTATTCAAAAAAATTTAAGGATAGCAATATGTCTTCAAAAGACTTTGAGACAATTGCCATAAATGTTATCGATTTTAACAACCAAATTGTCAGCAGAGTCACAAGTATATTGACAATCTTGGAATTTTATGTTATTCCATAAAAATTTAGAGATGTTTTACTGGGATAGAACTATGAAGTTCAGGGTTTAATTTTTTAGTGGGATTTCTCAAATTACCACCCTAGTACTTTGCCACACAACCTTAGATGTACATGATAAATTCTCTCTGTGAGGCATCAGGTTACTCTGGCAAATTGCTTTAGACTCTTAGCAATCTTAACCTATCTTTTGTTTCCTCCAACTTCCTCCCATACTCACTCAACTCAGTTTTTACCTCCTTCAGTTCAGTTCAGTCGCTCAGTCGTGTCCGACTCTTTGTGACCCCATGAACCACAGCACACCAGGCCTCCCTGTCTATCACCAACTCCCGGAGTGCACTCAAACCCATGTCCATTGAGTTGATGATGCCATCCAACCATCTCATCCTCTGTCGTCCCGTTCTCCTCCTGCCCTCAATCTTTCCCAGCACCAGGGTCTTTTCTAATGAGTCAGCTCTTCGTATCAGGTGGCCAAAGTATTGGGGTTTCAGACTCAACATCAGTGTTTCCAATGAACACCCAGGACTGATCTCCTTTAGGATGGACTGGTTGGATTTCCACGCAGTCAAAGGGACTCTCAAAAGTCTTCTCCAAGACCACAGTTCAAAAACATCAATTCTTCGCCGCTCAGTTTTCTTTATAGTCCAACTCTCACATCCATACATGGCCACTGGAAAAACCATAGCGTTGACTAGACAGACCTTTGTTGGCAAAGTAATATCTCTGCTTTTTAATATGCTGTCTAGGTTGGTCATAACTTTCTTTTCAAGGAGTAAGTGTCTTTTAATTTCTAGGCTGCAGTCACCATCTGCAGTGATTTTGGAGCCCAGAAAAATAAAGTCTGACACTGTTCCATTGTTTCCCCATCTGTCTGCCATGAAGTGATGGGACAGGATGTCATGATCTTAGTTTTCTGAATGTTGAGCTTTAAGCCAACTTTTTCACTCTCCTCTTTCACTTTCATCAAGAGGCTCTTTAGTTCCTCTTCACTTTCTGCCATAAGGGTGGTGTCATCAGCATATTTGTGTTTATTGATATTTCTCCCGGGAATCTTGATTCCAGCTTGTGCTTCCTCCAGCCCAGCATTTCTCATGATATACTCTGCATAGAAGTTAAATAAGCAGGGTGACAATATTACAGCCTTGCATGTACTCCTTTTCCTATTTGGAACCAGTCTGTTGTTCCATGTCCAGTTCTAACTGTTGCTTCCTGACCTGCATATATGTTTCTCAAGAGTCAGGTCAGGTGGTCTGCTACTCCCATCTCTTTCAGAATTTTCCACAGTTTACTGTGATCCACACAGTCAAAGGCTTTGACATAGTCAATAAAGCAGAAATAGATGTTTTTCTGGAACTCTCTTGCTTTTTCGATGATCCTTCAGATGTTGGCAATTTGATCTCTGGTTCCTCTCCCTTTTCTAAAACCAGCTTGAACAACTGGAAGTTCACAGTTCACGTATTGCTGAAGCCTGGCTTGGAGAATTTTGAGCATTACTTTACTAGCGTGTGAGATGAGTGCAATTGTGCAGTAGTTTGAGCATTCTTTGGCATTGCCTTTCTTTGGGATTGAAATGAACACTGACCTTTTCCAGGCCTGTGGCCACTGCTGAGTTTTCCAAATTTGCTGGCATATTGAGTGCAGCACTTTTACAGTGTCATCTTTCAGGATTTGAAATAGTTCAACTGGAATTCCTTCACCTCCACTAGCTTTGTTCATAGTGATGCTTCCTAATGCCCATTTGACTTCATATTCCAGGATGTCTGTCTCTAGGTGAGTGATCACACCATTGTCATTATGTAAGTCATAAAGATCTTTTTTGTACAGTTCTTTTGTGTATTCTTGCCATCTCTTTTTAATATTTTCTGCTTCTGTTAGGTCCTTACCATTTCTGTCCTTTATTGAGCCCATCTTACATGAAATGTTGCCTTGGTATCTCTAATTTTCTTGAAGAGATCTCTAGTTTCCCTCATTTTATTTACCTCCTTCACTAACACTTATTTCTTTTATTTCATTCCTCTGTTCTCAGTGTGTAACATATGTATGTAACCACTCATTCTATTTTGTTTCTTAACATTGTGCTCCCTCTTATTCTAATTATTATTAATACACTTAAATTATATATGTATGTTTGTGTGTATGGGTGTCCATGGCTCAGAGGGCACAGTTACTGTCCAACATTTTCCAATGTTTCCCATAGAGTCATATCACCCTTTAATTGAGAAAACAGTGATCTATGCATAAGACAGTTCTAAATTTTCCTGGGACAAATCCAGCCAGAGAAATACAATACCAAAAATTTCAGTACAGGCCCCAATATAAAGCCAGTGTAGAAAGCAGCCAGTTATCAATTTCTTAGCTTATGTTGAATGGATGCTTCAGACCAAAGGACAAAAAGAGTAAATTTAGAATCCTTCACTTCTGCTTGACAATTTTTCCATTAACAGGTATAGTGAAGAAGGATATAAGTGGTACGCATATATAGCAAAATCTGAAATATCAAGTTTATGGGAATGCAAGCTATGGTTTGTGACTGTACCTGTGACTTACAGATCCTTGTTGTGACAGGAGTGTTTCCACCTCCCTTTCAAATCAAGGATGTCCCCTAGAATGTTTTGTCAGCCCTTGGCACTCTGACTCTGAAATCTTCCAGAATGCTGACTTGCATGGTCAGCCTGGCCTCTGCTGACTTCAGGGCACTATGTACAGATTTCTGAGGAGAGGGGTAAGATGGGATTCTGCTCTGTATTATGTTAGGCATGGTAGTTCCCAGTTGTTTTTCCTTTAAAATAGAAAAGCAAAATCCATATAATACAGGCAACAATTTTCTGTTTTTTTTTTTTTTTTTTTTTTGCCTTGGCTCCCATCAGACTGGAGGCATGTCTTTTAATTATGGAATTCTTCACTTACCACCATTATAAACCAAGTCTGATTAAAAATATAAGAACTGGGGACTTCCTTGATTAAGACTCTGTGCTTCCACTGAAGAGGGCATAGGTTGGATCCCTGACCAAGTAACTATCAATAAGATCCCATAGGCTTAGCAGCTAAGCCAATTGTGTGTGTGTGTGTTATACAAAAGGGGGGGAAAGAAAAGGCAGTTACAACTAAATTTAAATTTTAGTGATTTTCTACAGAATCTCTGTTAAATATGTACTAAGTATACTGTGGTTTTAGTCACAGTTTTCTGAACAGTAGGGTAAAAAGTAACACAAAGCAAATTAGCTGCATAGACACACATGCATACACCAGACATCAAATCATTTAAAGATTAAGTTGTTAGAAACAAACATATTGGTAGTATTCACATCACACACACATTTCCATTAAGGTCATACATAAAGGATATTGAAAACATTTTAATGGAGGAAAATATGAGTTAGAAATGGAGTAAACCAAGGCTCTAACCCTGTTTCCAGTGAAAGAGTTTGAGTAAAGCAGTAATTCTCTCTGTGACTCATATTCTCATCTATAGAAAGGACTAACAGTGCTTGCCCTCAAAATGCTATTGCGATGTGAAATCTTTTGCATTTCTCTTGTGTTAAAAAATGTGAAATGTATCATATAAGTATTGGAATGTGAAATAGTACTTTCTTGTTATTTAAAATTTCCTCTGAAGACCCCAAGCTGAAAATGACTAAAAATAAATGCCTCTTCTCCCCATTTCTAAATAAAAATGCTGGACAAGATTTACTAGAATCAAATAAAAGAAGTCTTTTGACCATTGGTCACATCATTTCTCCAAAAGAATAAAATAAGAAAGAATAAAATGAAATTTTTGGAGAGGAATTCATTCAAATAGGAAAATGCATAGGAGATGAAAATCTGTGTCACCTTTTCTTCCCTACACACGGGGGCAGAAGTATTTCCCACTACAACCTCTAGTCAATGATTCCCGAAGAAATATTGATAGGGATGGGAATGGTTGCAAGAAATATACCATCCTCTTATTCCAAAACCAGACCATTGTAAATTTTTGTGGCACTAAGGGAGTGAAGCACAGCTTATTGCTACTTGGACAAGGTAACATAAATCTCCCAGATTTGGAGAGATTCTGGGACAGAAAGGTACATGAGGAAGCTGCTTCTTATCTAGAAAAGGTTGAATTCAGGGACTGGCTGGAGTAAACACAGAGTGAGGTAAGACAAGAAGTGGGGAGAGCAGTGGAAAAACAGCCAAGACCTTTTTACAGAGCGGGAACGTACAATATTTTCCACAGACCAAGAAGATACTGAGGAAGTAACTGTGCAAGATCTCTCAAAGAGGATTCCTATAGGGAGGTTGCTTTACAGAGTAAGGTAACTCCAGCAGAGGAAAACCAGAGTTGATCCCCTGCAGTGTGCAAGAACTACAGTGTTGGCTTTGCAAGGGTTAAAAGGGATCAGGTAAAAGTGCCCCTCTTATTATGGAAGGATGCAGTATGCTTGGGGATAAGGTCTCTTTAGAATCTTTCTGGTCCCTATGGAATAGTCAACAGAAATTAACAGAGATTAATGAGATTAATCTCATTAATGTTAATGAGATCCAAGATATGTCTGACTACTAAATGTATCTTTAATCTTGTCTATTCAATTGTCTCTCAAATTCTAATGAACTACACAGAAAAGTGGGAAGAAGTGGAGTAACCTTAACTTGTTTTCTCACTGCCGACAACCAACCCTCAGGCCTGAGCTGAGGAGGTGTAAAGATCACTGAATTGGATGCAAAACGGAAGTGATGATTTAGTGTATTTTAGACTGGATTTAGTGTATTTTAGACTGGATTTTAAAAATCTAAAAATGAGACTATTCTTATATTTGAGAAGTTTTGAGCCCTCCAAGAATGTTGAGAGACAAGAACAAGATTCAATAGTCTATGTCTGAAGGCACTATTAGGAAAAGTATAAAGTTGTATCCTAACTAACAAGTTCAGTCCAATTAGTATATGTATAAAAACTTGTCTATATCATTTATCTATCTACCTACCTCTCTATCTAGAAATATATGTGTATGGATATGTATATTTGCACCCATAGATAATGTGCATATACAATTTATTATCTTACTATAGATAATATTAGATAATATTTAATATTTAATATTTTTATGTGCTCTATTTATTGCTGTTTCTTCATAATCACACCCTAATTTCCATGCAGAAGCATCCCTTATCTACTCTCTGTCTTTAAAAAGTGCATAGATTGGATGTAATCCAGTTCCAGGGTTGGATGGTGCCCTAGACCTATCCATTCAATATATTCCCTCTAATCTTGTCCACAATAATTATTTAGTAATATGTATGTGACTCAAAGACCAAGCATGGCTAATAAGAGGGAGTTATCATTTGGAAAAATAAATATGTTTTCACTGGAGTTGAAACAAATAGAATATCAGCATAAACTTCTAAGAGTTATCTTGTGACTATTTGAGGGTAGCCTGCTTATGGACATAAAAATGTGTAGAAATGTATAGCAAAATTTTGCAAAAGAAAAATGTCTTACTCATTGATAAATTGTTTGAAACCCTGGATTCAAGTGTGGCTGAAATAAAAAGTAACTCTGTAATTATAAGCTACCTAAGTTGATAGATTCATCTTTTAAGTCAGTTTGAGTTGCATTTTTCCTATTTGCAATTAAAATGGTTCTTAGGAATATCCTCCTTAAAAGAGGTTTCCCATTAACATGGATGATGGTTGTCAACGAAAAGCATTAAGTAATGGCAACAGTAGAAGTGAGGGTGACCTATTCATTAAATATGCATATTGTTTTATAATTTGTAGGCATGAAACATTTATGCATGATAGTGTATTTCACTCCATAAGTAAAGTTGCTCTTCAGTTCAGTTCAGTTCAGTCGCTCAGTCGTGTCCGACTCTGCCACCCCCATGAATCGCAGCACACCAGGCCTCCCTGTCCATCACCAACTCCCGGAGTTCACTCAAACACGTCCATTGAGTTGGTGATGCCATCCAGCCATCTCATCCTCTGTCGTCCCCTTTTCCTCCTGCCCCCAATCCCTCCCAGCATTGGAGTCTTTTCTAATGAGTCAACTCTTTGCATGGAGTTATTAAATATTTTACAAATCATGGTCAAAATGTACTTGTCATGCACGTCATTTCAATTATTTCAGTCATGTCTGACTCTTTGTGATCCTATGGACTGTAGACCCACCAGGCTTTTCTGTCCATGGGATTCTCCAGGCAAGAATACTAGAGTGGGTTGCCATTCCCTCCTCCAGGGGAGCTCCCTGACCCAGGGATAGAACATGCGTCTCCTTCACCTTCTGCATCAGAGATGGATTCTTTACTCCTGAACCACTCGGGAAGCTGAAATGTATTACACCCAAGCAATTTGAATTTGATTCCTTAGTTTTTTTCCAATAGTTTTGATATGTATAAACTATGAAAATAATCAACATAAGTGAATCTATAAAAGTTCAATTCTGTTTGGTAATGTAGCAGTTGCTGGTGGAAAAGTAAGCATACCATACAAATGGAGAAGGAGTATTCAGCAATTCTGTCAAGTTGAGTATAAAATTTCTAAATCTTCTTACCATTAGAGCTAAATTTAGAAAGGGAAATCTCTAGGTTTGGCCTTCCACACACTGAATTGGAAATGAAAAAAATAAAATTCAGAATTTTTTTATAAATAAAGCTCTGCTAGTTATTTTTGGGATTACATTGTATATACATAGTATTAAAGATTAAAAATATAAAATACAATTCAGAAGTATACATCATCCAAGTTATAGCTATTATCTGAAAAGTGTTTATTTTGTTTCAAGCACAGTTCTAAATATTTTATATATATTAACTCTCTTAATAAAACAATTACTCTTACGATGTAACATTGAAATTATCCTTCCTTTTTCAAAACTGAGGAGACTGAGGAAAAGACATATCATATAGCTTACTTAAGAAAGTTAAGTATAGGGATGTCATAAGATGGTGGAGGACTAGGATGGAAAGATCACTTTCTCCCCCAAAAATACATCAAAACATCATGTGGTCAACTTCCACAAAAGAGCATATACATGCTGACAGAGGACTCCAGACACCTCACAAGGCAAACCAATCTCTTCTAAATACGGTAGGACAAAGAATAAAGATGAAAAGGGAGACAAAGGATTTGGGGATGGACCTGTCCTGGGGAGGGAGTTGTGACAGGGGAGGTTTCCACACAATACCAAATCCTCTCACAGGTGGGTGAGTGGGGAGCTTCAGAATCACAGAGGGCAGCATAACCTATATATACATATAGGTTATGTGTGTATATATATATATATACACACACATAAATTATGTTATATTTATACATATAAATTATATGTACATAATATATATATATATTATTGTATATATATATTATATATATATATATATATATTTTTTTTTTTTCTGCTCCTGGTTGCCTCTCTCCCTCTTCTGTCTTCATTTATCTGTATAACCCTGTGAAGCTCTTTGGGTGTTCCTGGCTGTGTATAGGCTAGAGACAGGGATTGAGAAGATGCAACAAATGTTCAACAAGGACATAGAAGAAATAAAGAATAATATATATATATATATATATATATATACATATATATATATAAACAGAAATCATGCCAAATAGCAATTACCAGCTGAGAAGTGGCTCACACACTTGCATCCACCCTAAGTGAGTGGAGCCTAGGTACAGAGGTCTAGGCTGCATCATCAGTCCTAAGGGAAAGGACTGGCGTTGAATGCCATGAGGACACTCTGAAGGAACTAATGTGACATAGCACAGACAAAATGGGGAAAACCCAAACCACAGGAATGCCAGAGAGACAAAGTAAAATAAAGGGCCTTTCCTGCAGGAAGGCTCTAATGCCACACTGTGATCATTAGTGTCCTCACAGAACAAAGGAGTGCACCCTAGTGAATACCAAAGGAGAGCAAGCCATCTGCCTTTTATGGCTCTCCGCAGAGGCAGAAAGGCAGGTGTGCAACAGCCAGAGGTGGAAGACAAGGGGCTGCCGCAATCTCGGCCCCAGAGACTGCATCTCCTCCCAAGCTATGAGAGGGCTTTTATTGCTAACCATGTCCTCTTGGGATCTGGGACAGTTCATATCTACTGAGAATGTCACAGACCAAGATCAGGTCCCCTGAGGGAACACACGGCCCATGTGGGACTATGCCTTCATGGCCCACCTGGGAGCCTAGAAGGCGCACAGTGCCTTGGGCTGTGCAAACTCCTGTGTGCTCCAACCACTGCTAGGACTCCACACACGTGCCAGCAGCATTTGCAGTGTTCTTCCCTCTCCACAACACAACTGAGCAAGTAAGTCCAAATAAGTGGCCACTTCTGTCCCCTCTTGTTAAGGCAGAGATCAGACACTGAAAATACTTAAAAGCAGAGGAGAACAACCTAAGGAAAAGAAAGATAGGGGGACTGCCCCAGAAGTGGTAGTGCAACAGAATACAATCTTGCAGTTAGACTGCATTTGAGGGGCAACTGCAGACTTTGAAAACAAGTACAAGTCAGAAGAGGGGAATATCTGACATTGAACTGGTCCCACACTGCCCACAACAGCTCCAGAAAAATTCCTAGATATATTTTTATTTATTATTATTACTGTTTAATTTTTTTAATTTAAAATTTCTTATCATTTTTATTCTTATTTGTTCTCTTCTCTGTGTCTTTCCTTTCTTCCCCTTCTCTTTTTTCCACTCCTATTGTCCTAATATGGCTCTTTATTACTTCTTTAACTTTTATTTTTCATAGCTTACTTTTACCTTTCAAAAAAAAAAAAAAAGCCTTTTAAAAAATAAATTCTGTATTTTTTGTATTTGATTTTTTTTATATTGTAGTTTTGAGAGCCAAATTTTTATTCTAGGTTTTTAATTTTTGATCTTTTGTATTTAATTTTGTACCATTTAGTCTGATTTTTCATATCCATTTTCACTTAGGGATTTGATTACCAGCTTGATCACTCCCTTCCTTTTTGACTCTCCCTTTTCCGCTCATGGTTGTCTCACTCCCTCTTCTGTCTTCTTTTATCTGTATAACTCTGTGAAGCTCTTTAGGTGTTTCTGGCTGTGAATAGGCTAGACACAGGGATTGAGAAGATGCAACAAATGTTCAACAAGGACGTAGAAGAAATAAAGAATAATCAATCAGTAATGAACAATGCAATAACTGAGACTAAAAACCTTTTGGAGGGAACCAACAGTAGAGTAATGAGGTAGAAGAAAAATAAGTGAGCTGGAAGATAGAAGGTGGAAATAAATGGAAGAGACTGAAAAAAAATAATAAAAAGAAAAGTGAAAAAAATAATAATAAAAAGAAAAGAGAACATCATAAGAGACCTCTGGGACAATATTAAGTGCCCAAACATTGAAATCATAGGCATTCCAGAAGAAGACAAAAGGAATGAGCATGAGAAAGCATGAAAGTGAAAGTGAAGTCGCTCAATTGTGTCCGACTCTTAGCAACGCTATGGACTGCAGCCTACCAGGCTCCTCCATCCATGGGATTTTCCAGGCAAGAGTACTGGTGTGGGGTGCCATCGCCTTCTCTAAGAAAGCATGAGGAGATAGTAAAAAACTTCTCTAAAATGGTGAAGGAAGTAACCACTCAAATCTAAGTCCAGAGAGTCTCATACAGGAAAAACCCAAGGAGAAACAAACCAAGACACATGTTAATCAAACTAACAGAAACTGAACACACACACACACACACACACACACACACATACACATTAAAAGCCAGCAAGGGAAAAGCAACAAATAACATACAAGTGGATTCCCATAAGGATAACAGCTGATCTTTCAACAGAAACTCTGCAAGCCAGAAAGGAATGGCAGTGTATAGTTAAAGGAAAGAAAGGGAAAACCTATAACCAAGACGACTGTATCCTGCAAGAATCTCATTCAGATCAAAAGCTTTACAGACAGGCAAAAGCTAAAAGGATTTAGCACCACTAAACCAGGTCTTCAAGAAACGCTAAAGGATCTTCTGTAGACATGAAACACAGAAAAGTTTTATAAAAATTAACCCAAAACAATAAAGTAAATGGTAACAGGATCATACTTATCTATAATTACCCTAAATATAAATGGTTTAAATGCTCCAAACAAAAAATAAAGGCTAGCCAAATGGATACAAAAACAGAACTGTTATTTATGCTGCCTACAAGAGACCCACCTCACACCTAGGGACACATTCAGACTGAAATTAAGGGTCTGGAAAAAAGGTATTTCATGCAAATGGAAAATAGAATAAAGCGGGAATAGCAATACTCATCTCAGATAAAATAGACTTAAAGACTGTTATAAGAGACAAAGAAGGACACTACATAATGACCAAGGGATCAATCTAAGAAGATAAACAATTATAAATATATATACACCCAACATAGGAGTACCTCGATACATAAGGCAAATGCTAACAACTATTAAAGGGGAAAATGACAGTAACATGATAATGGTGCTGGATTTTAACACTCCACTCACACCAATGGAAATATCATCCAGACAGAAAATTAACAAGGAAACACAAGCTTTAAAGGATACATTGGTCTAGTTAGACCTAGTTGATATCTACAGGGCATTTCATACAAAAACAATGCATTTCACTTTTTTTTCTCAAGCGCACATTGTACATTCTCCAGGATGTGGCCACATCCTGGGCCACAAATCCAACCTTGGTAAATTTTTAAAAAATGAATTAAAAAATGAAATAATTCTAAGCATCTTTTCTGATTATAATGGTGTAAGATTAGATATTAGCAAGAGGAAACAAGCTGCAAAAAAACACAAACAAATGAAGGCTAAGCAACATGCTTCTGAATAACCAACAAATCACTGAAGAAATAAAAAAGGAAATCTAAATATGCATAGAAACCAATGATAATAAAAACATGACAACCCAAAACCTTTTGGATTCAGTAAAAGCAGTGCAAAGAGGAAAGTTCATAACAATGTAATTCTATGTCAACAAAGAAGAGAAACATCAAATAAATGGCCTAACCTTATATTAGAAACAACAACAACAACAAAATTAGTACAAGACACCATAAACGTTAGTGAAAAAAGAAATGAAAAAGAAATGAAAGAGATCAAAGCAAAGATCAATAAAACTAAAAGCTGGTTCTTTGAGAAGATAAACAACATAGACCAACAGCTAGCCAGACTCATCAAGTTAAAAAAAAAAGGAAAACACAAATCAATAAAATTAGAAATAAAAATGAAGAAATTACAACAGATAACACAGAAATGCAAATGCCCTTAAGAGACTACTGTGAGCAACTTTATGGCAATAAAATGTACAACTTGGAAGAAATGGACAAATTCTTAGAAAAGTATAACTTTTCAAAACTGAACCACAAAGAAATAGAAAATCTGAACACACCAGTCTCAAGCATGGAAATTGAAACTGTAATAACAAATCTCCAACAAACAAAAGGCCAGGACCAGATTGCTTCACAGGGAATTCTACCAAAAATTTAGAGAAGAGTTAACACATATCCACCTCAAGCTGTTTCAGCAAATTGCAGAGGAAAAGAAAACTCCCAAACTCATTCTCAGTCATGCTGATACTAAAACCAGACAAAGATGCTACAAAAGAAAGAAAACTGCAGTCCAATATCACTGATTAATATAGATGCAAAAATCATCAACAAAATTCTAGCAAACAGAAGCCAACAACATATTAAAAAGATTATGCATCATGAGCAAGTGGACTTTATTTCAGGGATGCAAGGATTCTCAAAATTTGCAAAATAATCAATATGATGTACCATATTAATAAATTGAAAGGGAAAACCTTATGATTATTTCAATAGATGCAAAGAGAGCCTTTAATAAAATTCAGTATCATTTTTGATAAAAGTTCTCCAGAAAGTAAGTATAAAAAGAACATATATCAATATAATTAAAGCCATATACAACAAATACACAGCAAATATTATCCTCAGTGGTGAAAAACAAAGTATTTCATCTAAAATCAGCAATAAGACAAGGGTGCCCACTCTCACCTCTATTATTCAACATATTTTTGAAAGTCCTAGCCACAGCAATCAGAGAAGAAAAAGAAATAAAGGAATTCAGATTGGAAAATAAGTAAAACTCTCACTTTTGCAGATGACATGATTTTCTACATAGAACATCCTAAAGATGCCACCAGAAAATTACTAGAGCTAATCAATGAATGTAGTAAAGTCTCAGAATATAAAATTAATACAAATAAACCCCTTGCATTCCTATATACTAACAATGAAAAATCAGGAAGAGAAATTAAGGAAATAATCCCATTCACCATAGCAATAATAAGAATAAAATATTTGGGGATAAATTTACCTAAAGAAACAAAATACCTATATACACACATATAACTATAAAACACTGATGAAAGAAATCAAAGATGACACAAATAGATGGAGAAATATACTGTGTTCTTGGATTGGAAAAATCTATGTAGTGAAAACAAGTATACTGCCCAAAACAACCTATTGATTCAACACAATCCCTATTAAATTAACGATGGTATTTTTCACAGAACTAGAACAAAAAAATTCACAATTTGTATGGAAACACAAAAGACCTCAAATAGTCAAAGCAATATTGAGAAAGAAGAATAGCACCTTATCTTTGACAAAGCAGGCAAAAATATACAGTGGATAAGACAGTCTCTTCAGCATGTGGTGTCAGGATAAATGGTTAACTCCATATAAAAGAATGAAACTAGAACACTTTATAACTCCATGCACAAAAAATAAACTCAAATGTATTAAAGAGCTAAATGTAAAACCAAAGACTATAAAACTCTTAGAGGAAAACATAGGCAAAACACTCTCTGATGTAAATGAACCAAGATCCTCTATGACCCACCTCCAAAAGTAAGGGAAATGAAAAGAAAAATAAACAAATGGGATCCGATTAAATTTAAAAGCTTTTGAACAGTGAAAGAAACTATAAGCAAAGTGAAAAGACACCCCTCAGAATGGGAGAAATAATAGCAAACAAAAAATTGACAAGGGATTAACTTCCAAAATATACAAGCAGCTCATGCAGCTCAATGCCAGAAAAATGAACAACCCAATCGAAAAGTGGGAAAAAGACCTAAACAGACATTTCTCCAAAGAAGACATACATATGGCAAAAAAAAAAAAAAACATGAAAAGTTGCTCAACATCACTCATTATTAGATACATGCAAATCAAAACCACATTGAGTTATATACTCATGCCTGTCAGAGTGGCCATCATCAAAAATTCTGTGAACAATAAATGCTGGAGAGCATGAGAAGAAAAGGGAACCCTCTTACACTGTTGGTGGGAATGCAAACTGGTACAGCCACTATGGAAAACAGTGTGGAGAGTCCTGAAAAAATTGGGAATAGAACTGCCATTCGACTCAGAAATCCCACTGCTGGGCTTATACTCCAAAGAAACCATAATTGAAAGAGACTCCTGTACCCCAATGTTCATTGCATCACTGTTTACAATAGCTAGGACATGGAAGAAACTTAGACGTCCATTGGGAGATGAATGGGTAAAGAAGTTGTGGTACATATGCAAAATGAATATTACTCAGCTATAAAAGGAATGCACTTGAGTCAGTTCTAATAAGGGGATGAAACTGGAACCTATTAAACAGAGTGAAGCAAGTCAGAAAGAGAACTACAAATACTGTATATTAACACATATATATGGAATTTAGGATGGTGCCAATGATTCTAAATGCAGGGTACCAAAAGAGATTCATACAATAAAAACATATTTTGAGCTCAGGGGGTTAAGGTGAGGGTGGGATGACTTGAGAGAATAACATTGAAACATGTACATTATCATATGTAAAATAGATGGCCAGTGCAAGTTCGATGCATGAAGCAGGGCACCCAAAGCCAGTGCTCTGAGGCAACCCAGAGGGATAGGGTTGGGAGGGAGGTGGGAGGGGGTTTCAGGATGAGGGAACATATGTATACCTGTGGCTGATTCACAGCAAAAACCATCGCAAAGCTGTAAAATAATTATTGGCCAATTAAATTAATTTTAAAAAAGTCATCACATTAAATAAATATGTCACTTGGAAATAAAGAGGTGGGCACATATATGTGTTGAGAACACAATGGTTGAAAAGGGAGGAACTGTAAATATGGGCACATATCTCAGAAGTTCAGGCTTCCAGACACAGGGGTTTCATAATACTAGATGGCCTAATTGTTCACAATATTAAGTGGCATTTGGAATTAGCTACAGTAAGGGATTTAAAGTTGCCTGGAGGATGGGCACAGAAAGGCTGATTCTGCATGCTCTGTCACTTGGGAGGGTGGAGCTGCTGTGCCTTCCTGTCGACCTCTGTCTTGCAAAAGGTACAGAAATAGGAGGGATGGATTTAGTCGTCTGCCATCATTCCTTTCACTGGGTCCTTCTCTCTCATCTCACTTGGCTGTCTCTTCCTTTCTTCTTCCATCCTTTGAATGTTGTCCATAGTCAGGTCAATCCACTTATTGAGCAGACCAAACAGATGTCTATTTGTTGTAAAGAGATGCCATTATTGCTTTTTATTAAGTTTTTTCCACTTTATTCTGCAAGCACCCCCCTCCCCAACTTGAACTTTACAGTATCCAGTTTGTATGCACAGAAGTATGGAATATCTTTCTGATTTATAAATTCTTGCTTCCATATTAGGACTCAATAGTCCTTGGCCTGTTTTGAAAGATTTAAATTATTCTGAGTCTTCTTCTGCTTTGTAATGCTTACTAAGTACTTTGTTTCTATCCACAATGTCTATATAATGGCTTCCATATGTTTTCCATGCCTGAGTCTCCAGTTAATGTATATTCTCCTGGGTGCCAAGATCTGGTTTTTTGCCAGGTTTCAATTTTAATCAAAAAGCCTTCTTTCATGTACTCACTTATATTAATAGGTCTGCAATAAGAGTTATCATGCCATGCTTTTTCAAATATATTCAGGGTTCCCTCTTGGACCAGCATTTGAAAAAACATGGACAATTTGCTCTGTAAGTGGTAGACCTTGTGTGTGTCTGTATGTGTGTGTGTGTGTGTGTGTGTGTAGTGGCCTTTCTCACTGTTCTTTTTATAGGTCTTTTTTGTCAAGACCTTCATATTTTCCCCACCACCCATTTCATTTCCACTGGCCCCAGCCATGGAATACAGCTGCCCTACTTGATATTCTTTTACAGACATAGGTAGGATGACCCCATACTCCTTGAGCAGGATTATGTTTCTTCCAAGATGCAGAGCTACTGACTGCCTGCTCAGCTCCCAGTGATCTTCCCAGCAATGACAGTCATGGCTCAACTGGACTGCCTGTGCTACTTCTCTGTGGCCTGCTTTGTCTCCACCACCCTTGTGGTCACCACTCATGCCCCTGCCACCCCTGCCTTGCCTCTCCATCAATCATTTCTTTTAAAAACAAGCCCAGATACCAGTCGAAAGAAAGCTATAAGATACTGATGAAAGAAATCAAAGATGACACAGATGAAATGATATATCACGTTCTGGGATTAGAAGGATCAATAACGTGAAAATGACTATAATACCCAAAGCAACCCATAGTTTCAATGCAATCCTATCAAATTAGCAATGACATTTTTCACAGAATTAGAATAAAAACAAAATTACAATTTGTATGGAAACACAAAAGACCTGAAATAGCCAAAACTATCTTGAGAAAGAAAAGCACAGCTGGATGAATCAGGCTTCTTGATTCCAGATGATACTACAAAGCTGCAGCAATTGAGACTGTATGGTACTAGCACAAAAACAGAAAAACAGAGAAAAAACAAAAAACAGACCAACAGCATAGGATAGAAAGCCCATAAACAAACAAACCCAAAGTCACCTAATCTATGAGAAAGGAGAAAGGGAGAAAAGACAGCCTCTTCAATAAGTGTGTTGTGAAAACTAGACAGCTACATATAAAAGAACAAAATTAGAACACTCCATAACAGCATACACACACACACACATACACAATTGATTAAATGTCTAAATGTAAATCAGGACACTATAAAACTTTTAGAGGAAAACATAGGTAAAACACTCTGACATACACAACACAAAGACTTTTTTGATCCACTTTGTAGAGTAATGAAAATAAAAATAGACAAATGAGACCTAATTACACTTAGAAGCTTTTGCACACCTAAGGAATCCACAAATAAGATGAAAAAACAACCCTCAGAATGGGAGGAAATATTTGCAAACAAAGCAATTGACAAGAGATTAATCTCCAAAACATATGAACAGCTCATGCAGCTCAATATAAAAAAAAAAGCAACCTAATCAAACAATGGGTGAAGACCTAAATAGGCATTTCTCTAAAGCAGACATACAGATGGCCAGCAAACACATGAAGAAATATTCAACATTTCTAATTATTAGAGAAATTCAAATCAAAGTTACAATAAGGTATAGAGTTACATTTCTCAGAATGGCCATCATCAAAATATCTACAAACAATAAATGCTGGAGAGGGTGTGGAGAAAATGGAATCATCTTACACCATTGGTGGGAATGTAAATTGATACAGCCACTATGGAGAACAGTGTGGCTGTTCCTTAAAAAAGCTAAAAAGAGAGCTACCATATAACCCAGCAATCCCGCTCCTGGACATATACCCAGAGAAAATTATAATTCAAAAAGCTGTATGCACCCGTGTTCACTGAAATAATATTCACAATAACCAGAACATGGAAGCAACCTAAATGTCTATCAAAAGAAGAATGGATACAGAAGATGTAGTACATATATACAATGGAATATTACTCAGCCATTAAAGGCAATAAACATTGTGTCTTTTGCAGAGATATGGATAGACCTGAGACCAAAATATAAAGTACATCCAGATAAAGAAAAAACAAATATAGCATATTAAAACATATATGTGGAATCTAGAAGAATTGTATAGGTGATTTGATTTGCAAAGTAGAAATAGAGACATGTACAGAACAAATATATGGGTAAGAGGGGATGGGAGCAATTAGGAGATTTCAGTTGACATATAGACAGTACTATGTATAAAATGGGCTGCTCTAGTGGTTCAAATGGTAAAGAATCTGCCTGCAATGCTGGGGTCCCAGGTTTAATCCCTAAGTTGGGAAGACTGCCTGGAGAAAGAAATGGCAACTCATTCTAGT